>NC_036839.1:39785901-39815681 GCF_002910315.2 Salvelinus sp. IW2-2015 | reverse complement strand
ATCCGTCCTTCTGATTAAATATCTTATTGCCCTCTCCTTCTCTCTCCTCTGATAAATATCTTTATTGCCCTCTCCTTCTCTCTCCTCTGATAAATATCTTATTGCCCTCTCCTTCCTCTCCTCTGATAAATATCTTATTGCCTCTCCTTCTCTCTCCTCTGATAAATATCTTATTGCCCTCTCCTTCTCTCTCTCCTCTGATAAATATCTTAGTGCCCTCTCCTTCTCTCTCCTCTGATAAATATCTTATTGCCCTTTCCTTCTCTCCCTCTGATAAATATCTTATTGCCCTCTCCTTCTCTCTCCTCCTCTGATAAATATCTTATTGCCCTCTCCTTCTCTCTCCTCTGATAAATATCTTATTTGCCCTCTCCTTCTCTCTCCTCTGATAAATATCTTATTGCCCTCTCCTTCTCTCTCCTCTGATAAATATCTTATTGCCCTCTCCTTCTCTCTCTCCTCTGATAAATATCTTATTGCCCTCTCCTTCTCTCTCCTCTGATAAATATCTATTGCCCTCTCCTTCTCTCTCCTCTGATATCTCATTAACATTCGTCTCCTTCTCTCTTCCTATATCTTATTTTCCTATCTTTTTTGCCCTTCCTTCTCTCTCCTCTGATAAATATTCTTATTGCCCTCTCCTTTCTCTCTCCTCTGATAAATATTTCTTGTATTGCCCTCTCCTTCTCTCTCCTCTCTGATAATATCTTATTGCCCTCTCCTCCTTTCTCCTCTTACTAAAATATCTATATTGCCCCTCTCCTTCTCTCTCTCTGATAAATATCTTATTGCCCTCTCCTTCTCTCTTCCTCTGATAAATATCTTATTGCCCTCTTCTTCTCTCTCCTCTGATTTAAATTATGCGTCTATTGCCCCTCTTCTTCTCTCTCTCTGCCGCATCTCGAATATAATTACTCAATTGATATATATTGCACCTCATCACTTCTCTTCTGAACCTCTGATAAAGTATCACTCTCATTGCCGTCTCTCTTACTCTCTCCTCTCGAATAATACTCTTTATTGTCGCCCATCTCCCTCTCCTCTCGTGCGTCTCTCTGTTCTCAAGAAACGACGGCTCCGTGAACTGACCACTTCTCTCCTTTCTTACGTTAACATATCGGCGTCTGCGCAGTGACAGGGTTTACTCTGCTGACTATAGATGTCGCCCACACTCACTCCTGTAGCTCTCATGCACGACTTAGAAAATTATCCTTATGGTGTCTCGCCTCTCCTTCGTACTCTCCCTTCGGTGAATAAATAATCTATTTCCGCTCTCGTTCTCAGGCTCCATCTGCATATAAATATTGTTGCCCCATCTCACTCGGTGCTCTCTTCGTTGCGATTTTATGTACACTCGCTACTCGGCACGCACACACACACGCCACACACACAACCTTCCACAAATAAACATTTTCCACCAGAATAAAGAGGCATTTCAATGTTGAAAGACTCACAGAGTCGGCCTATTGATCGTCTGCTCCATTCTCCTTCCCGTGAGTGGAATTACACTCTTTCAGATTTCTTAGCATATTTACGCCACATGTACGTATTTTTTAAGGTGTAAGACAAGTCCCGAGCAAAGAATTCACAGCACCTGCAGAACCTTTCCTAGAGTGTTGAAAATCTCATGATGTCATCCCTAGTCTAACCATATAATGTTAGACTGTATTTACTGTATTCTCCTCACTCAGATCAGAGACATACCCCATTAGCACGAAAGCAAGCAAGGGATAAAGCAAAACACACACATCTCTAGTAACTGTCTGCTACCAACACTGTACTAGACTAAGAAAGGGCTTAACCATCCAATCACACCACAATCGATGCAGTAGCAAAAAACAGCTTCCCCCACGACTCGCGCAGGACAGACAGCGACTTCAATCTCGACCACCTTCCCTGTAACAACACCTTTGAGCAACAACACCCACCTCTTTAACGGAAGTACAACTTAGGATAGAGGATAGAGTAATCCTTCTAACCCGCCCCCCCCCTTAAAAGAGTTAGATGCACTATTAGTCAAACGATGGCTCATGTCTGCCACAATTAGATAATCATAAGGGAATGCACTTCACTATGCTGAATAGTCGCATTCTCTCGCGATGAACGGACGAGTACAATCTTAAATAGGATCTTCCTCGTGTAAGGGTACCACTAGATAACATCTGGTGAATGTTGAATGACCTGCACTTTAGGGAGATGAAGATTTCTACAGTAAGCCAGTACCCTCATCTCACCTAGGGCAAACACTACTAGTTGCGTAATTCGATGCCTGATTGGTCCCACAGCCTGATGTGCCCACATTTGCTAGATCACGTGTGTCAACCACATTACACTGGATTCGAGAGATCCAGTGGTTTACTCAATCAGAGGTTGAAACCGCGGGTCAAATCTACCATCAACGATTTCTAGTTTGAGCTCCCACGGAACATTTCTGTAAAAAACCCAACGATAAAGCCTTGTGCTTCCTATAGTTTATTTGTTTAATGTCATCTTGCGCAGTTGGCTGTAGTGCACCCGATTTAAGTCCTCAGGGCCCTTCGCGCCAGGTAGCTGAGCAGAAGTTGTGTGTCCAATATTTACAAACCATATTCGATGTTATCTGAAGGTCACACACGATATCTGGCCTATACCCACTCTGGCAAAAGCCTGGTAAGAAGTAAATCAAGTTAGCAACTAATTGGGCCCCCTACTAGAGCCCTGGCCAATCGAGAGACTCGGGCTAGAAATTAAACCTTTGTCTTGCAGTGTAAGTACTCAGGCATAGTCTCTCTCCTCTGATAAATATCTTATTGCCCTCTCCTTCTCTCTCCTCTGATAAATATCTTATTGCCCTCTCCTTCTCTCTCCTCTGATAAATATTTTTCCATCCCCGTCTCTGTTCTTCTCATTAGACATGCACGCACGCACACACACACGCACACACACACCTTCACAAAAACATTTTCCACCAGAATAGAGGCATCCAATGTGAAGACCCGTGCATATCGCTCTCATCTCTCCTATGAAATAACTTCTTTCATTCTTACATCTTTCCCAACTTTTCAAGGTGTAAACAGTACAGGGCAAGATCACAGCCACTGACTTCTAATTAATCCATGTGTCCCAGTCAACCAAGGTAACTGATACTGTTTCACTCAGTCAGAGACACCAAGCACAGCAGATGCAAACACACACTAGACTGTCTGCTACCACTGTCTAGCTGAAGGGTTAACCCCAATCACCCCAATGGTGGAACAAACTCCCCCACGACGCCAGGTCAGCGGAGTCAATCACCACCTTCCGGAAACACCTGAAACCCCACCTCTTTAAGGAATACCTAGGATAGGATAAAGTAATCCTTCTAACCCCCCACCTTAAAATAAGAGTTTTAGTATGCACATGTCAAAGTGGTTGTTCCACTGGATATCATAAGGTGAATGCACCAACTTGTATGTCGCTCTGGATAAGAGCGTCTGCTAAATGACTTAAATGTAAATGTAAATGTTAATGTTAATGACCTGTTTAGAAGTGAGATTCAGAAGCCACGTTTATACCTGGTGCTAACATACGTCCTTTGTCCTGATTGTGTCCACATCCTGATTGTGCCCACATTTGTAGATCAGTGGTCACCAACCGGTCGATCGTGATTGACCGGTCAATCTCCAAGGCATTTCTAGTTGATCACGGAACATTTCTGTAAAAAACCCAACGATAAAGCCTTGTGTTCCTATTTTTTTTATTCATCTTGCGCAGTTGGCTGTAGGTGCACCCGATTTAGCTGCCCTTCGCGCCAGGTAGGCGAAGTGTTCCAATTTCAAACCATTTCATGTTTCTGAAGGTACAAATTCTGCCTTCCCTGCAAGCCTGGAGAGTAAATCAAGTGCACTATTGGCCTACTGCTGGCCAATCGGATGGCTCAGATTACCTTGTCTGCAGTAAAGTATCAGGCATAAAAGAAAGCTACAGCAAAGTTGAGATTTCTAAACTTTTAAAACCATGACTAGAGAGAGACTGTCAACGATTACAGCAAAGAGTGACTATTTTTATGAGTTTAAGTTCTTAACCAGCATTGTCATATTTAAATGTGCGTTCTTTGTACTTCCACTCGCGCTACAACCAGCACTGCAGCTGTAATGAATGAGTAGGAACGTGTATCGATAGGGCTTGTATTGTTATTATTAGCAGCTTGTGTCCTTTTTAATATTGAGGAATAATTATTTCACTTTCTGTTCATAAAAGTRACAACATGAACTTGTGCATGAGGCAGAAAAGTGCGACTGGAGTTTCAACAGCTGGAAGACGGTGTCCCTTTTTGGTCAGTGTCAGTGGAGGAACGGTAGAGTAGAGGGACGTTGAGAGGTGGACCCTCAGTTTGCTGCTCTCTCTCTCCTCTGAGACTCACCATCAGCCCAGTAAAATAAAAATAAAAACATATTATTTAAATGTATTCTCCACTCAGCTGAGCCTCACAAGTAATACAAAAACAACTGATCTATTACCGGTGTGATCATATAACCCAAATGTAATTGGTCCAAACAACAACGCATTGAGTTTTCATGCAAAGCCAATAAGCAGTGATAAAGTATTGGGCCTATAGTTTATTGCACAAACTTCATTGCCAGTACTGTTTTTAATAATAGCTTAAATGTTGCATAGGATGATTACATTTTTGAAGTCATGTTAAATCTGAACGGTAGATGCCGGCTTGCATTTTGACTCAGAAAGTGATCCTGACTCAGAAAAGGTTGGTGACCACTGATGTACATGATCAAAAAACGCATTGTGATTGGATTGTGATCAGATATTCCTGCCCACCTCCGGACGTAGTCAGGCACGCATTGTGTCTGGATATCTCACAAGTGTAAACGGATCTGGACAGTGAAACCATTTAACTCATAATTATCCCGCATTCTAATATCATTGACAGGTGGTAACATTGATCTATGACATCAATATATGGCATAAAATAAATAAATTTTATTTTGAAAGAATATTCGTCAAATAATTTACATACAGGGAGGGACCAGGAAATCTGGTCACAATGTGGACACAGTGGACATGAGTGCTTGCGTCAATGTGTGTGTATTTTGGAGAAGCAAAAAGCAGCTCCTTGTCTTGCCCAAGCTGGACAGGGACACAGAAAACTGGCACAGGGCTAAAGCAGAAAAGTGCTAGAGTATGAAGGAGAGAGAAGGTGGGGGAGGAGACAGAGAGACGAGAGACAAAGCAAGAGGGACAGATAGGGAGAGAGAAAATATAGGGACTCAGAGAAAGCGAGAAAAAGAGACTGTAAGCAAGAGAGGGAATAGACAGAGGGCAGAGAGGGAGGAAGAAATGTCAGAGAGGAGAAATGGATGACCCATGAGACTTCAGACTCATGTTACAGTCTTTGTCGTTTCTTCTTCAGTAGCAGCTTAAGTGCCACCGCCTCTCTTTACAACACTGAGCCAGACATAAACCCATCACACACTCTGCCTGACTGAAGCCTACAGTAGCTGCATTCCTTCACCAGGCACTCCTTGTTCCCCCACACACACAAACTCACAGCAATCAGTCCACAAAAGAAGGATGTGCAATCAGAGGTTTTAGACCATTCCCCCTGCTGTTCTGTTTCTTTCTGCTGGCTTACCGACCTCCTTCGTAGCAGCCCCCTTACCATGCAGATCAACCTGGTCTCATAGAATAGATGTAACATAGTAAATGTAAATCCGGCACACTCAAATTAGCGTGATATGTTATGTTTGGTATGGTTACATAAGACAGATGGTTACTTAAGGCAAAAACAAAAGTAGGGTGATTGGTTGGGGTGGATGGGTTGGCGTATAACGTGAATGTCTAGCAACCAAAAAGTTTAACCCTGACACCTAACCCTTAGCCTAGCTAACGTTGCCACCTAGCTAGTATTCATAACATACCATAAGTTTAGCAAATTTGTAACATATCATATGAAATGGGTGATGGACATCCACAAATGAATACATACTATACAAAACGTAGCATATAATACTAAATGGAGTGTCTCGGGTTTACGTACAGAATATTACGAAATGCTCTGAGACCAGGTTGTGCAGATAGAAGGCTCCAGGAGGTTTTCTACAGCTCCAGTAGAACAGCAACGCGTGGGGGATTTCTGGACACAGCAGCTTACGCTCCAGGAGAAGGAACATTCTGCTCCGTAAGTACACTGCACCATGAAATGAGATTCAGTGTTGTGGCAGATGAGCAAAGAGCAGAGAGGATTCTTGCTGTGGTACCGTATCACAAGAGTGTTGAGAACTAATCTTCTGATGAGGAGCTCTGTTGTATATTATGAACGGAGGTCGAATAGGGCCCCTTCCAATAACACTCACTGAGCACTTCACTTCTTTACTTGAACTACTGATCTATCTAATGGAGCCCTGGTCAAAGGCTGGCCAAAGGTAGGATAAAGGTGGCAGATTTCCAACAAGTTTTATTTCAGTTTTCCGTTCCTCTCAGAAGCTACAGATGTCTCGTAGAGCGACGACAGCACCTAATAACACTCACTGAGCACTTCACTTCTTTACTTGAACTACTGATCTATCTAATGGAGCCCTGGTCAAAGGCTGGCCAAAGGTAGGATAAAGGTGGCAGATTTCCAACAAGTTTTATTTCAGTTTTCCGTTCCTCTCAGAAGCTACAGATGTCTCGTAGAGCGACGACAGCACCTGCCCCCCMCCCMCCCCYTCTGTCCACCACCATTCCTCTCTGTCCAACTCAATCAACACTGTGCTGTGTCTTAATCAGAATTGTGGATCAAAGCCACGCAAGATCAGTTTTTACATCAAAAAGTCAGGTTTCTGACGCAAGAATCTGAATGTATGAGAATCAAACTGTTCAAAGATAATAACTTTGCAAGCTTTCCTGCTTTGACTAGATGACAAAGAAAAGCGCAATAAGACATCAATTTGTTTAAAGGAGATTTATAGCATCAACTGTGTGTGCATGCATGCCTGTCTGCTACTAAATATGTTCAGGGTATAGTTTGATCAATGCAACAGTCAGACAATAGTTAAAAGGCAGTGATTTTAAAACTTCTCCAAAGATTTCATTTGACCCCAACTTTATTCCGGTACCCCCTTAGATTCTTCTGTGTCTTGGTCGGGGCTGTCGTAACCTAGGTAACTGGCAATAGGGAAGTGGGCCCAGTAGGTTCTGGCCAGGTCCTGGATCCGATCGTAACCAGCCTGGGCAGTCAGCTCCTGCAACCAGCCTGTGAAGTCTGACGACCACAGGGCCCAGTTGGGCATTTCACGTTTTTCCCTGCCTAGGGACAAAATCAATCAATCAATAATTTATTTTTAACCTTTATTTAATTAGGCAAGTCAGTTAAGAACAAATTCCTATTTTCAATGACGGCCTAAGAACAGTGGGTTATAACTGCCTTGTTCAGGGGCAGAACGACAGATTTTTACCTTGTTAGCTCGGGGATTCGATCTTGCAACCTTTCGGTTACTAGTCCAAAGCTCTAACCACTAGGCTACCCTGCCGCCCTATAATAAAACATATTCATCCATCCTTMTTTCTGGCTCACCTTTGCCTTCCTTTGTGGCAGTCTCCGTCTCTTCTGCTCCTGGATAAGACACAGTGAAGGGAAACGGAAAGAGTCAGACCAAAGTCAAAGTTTAGTACTTTAGGACAGTATGGGTGCATTTACACAGCAAGCCCAATTCTGGTCTTTTGACCGATCAGATCCTTTGTCAATAACTGGGCAAAAGATCAGAACTGGGTTGCCTGTGAAAAACACAGCCTATGAGTGGTATACTCAAAGGTGTTCACCTACCTGTGAAACTGAGGAATCCCAGGAGTATGAAGCAGACCAACATTGAGACACGCAGACGATGCATGCTGTCAGACAAGGCTATCAGAGATGGACAGAGGGACACAGAAACACTATTCAGTGGAACTGAATAGGCAGAGAGGCCAGGAGACACAGAAAAAACACATGCAGGCAGATACAGTAGCAAGAAAAAATGCTCAGTGTACCTTGAACTATAAAATACTCATTTCCTCAAACCACCCAGAGAAAATAGAAACTGGAAGAAAGGCAGAAATAAATACAAAGGGAAAATATCTGTCTATTGTGCTTCCAATGTTGTTACCAAGTCAACAAGTGCTCGAGGGCTGGATTCAGTCTGTAGCCAGAAGATCCACGTTGTGGCGCAATTTAAATKGAAAGGTAGTTWCCCATTGAGCCAACATATGCAGCGTTTACCGTGAATGCGGTCCCTCGAACGCGGGAACATTGCCTYCAGGAATGGCCTTTCCCTCTTTATTCAGATTACAACCTCTCGCTTTTGGTTATTTGAAAATGAAATCTCCAAAATATCGCTATTTTTAAAACAAGCCATAGAAAATTGGTTGCGATTTCAGTTTAATCCACCAGAAAAGAAAGAACAAATATTACAACAAATATTATGGTTAAACTCAAATATACTAATTGATTTTAAAAAACATTATTTTTTGGAGAGAAAAACAAACAAATTATATTTTCTTTGTAAATKATATCATAAATAAGACTGGTGGAGTTATATCACACATGCAGCTAACAAAGATATATGGAAGTGTCTGCTCTACCCAAAATTACAACCAACTGATTTCAGCATTACCACAAAAATAGAAGAAGCAATTGGAAGGCTGAGAAAGTAAAGAACTTGCCTGTCGGCCATGCATTAAAGGCCAAAATTGGTTAAAGAAAATTGTGAWAAATAAAAAAGTATACCAATTTAATTTAAGGACCAAAAATTGACAGGTGTGACATATAGGTTGGGAAATAGTTGGGAAGAGATTTTCGATGTACCAAATCCATGGCACATGGTTTATGAACTGATACAAATGACCAATAGGATGTCATATATATGGGGGACACAACCATCCCAGCTCTGCAGATTTTGCTGCGAAGAGTCTCATTAGATCATTTMTTTTGGTACTGTCCATATGTAGCTGTTTTTGGTCGCAGGTTCAGGAATGGCTGAAGAATTGCAACATTTACCTGGAGTTAACTCTGCAAATAGCACTGCTGGGTGATCGGAAAAGTCAGAGTCAATCGATCAATAATATAATAATACTCTTAGTAAAAATGCTCATCTTCAATTTACAATTTGTAGAAACTATGAGAATAGAAAGGTTCAGAACTGTTGTGAAAGATCACAGCACAGTTGAAAAATATATGGATGGTCTTTAGCGATAGATGGGAGGGGTTAAGGGTAGCAGAAGGATGGGACTAAAAACAAACAAAAAACTAATGTAAAATGCACTGTGTCTGTAAAATGTATATAGTGTGTATAAGCTGGAAGTAAAAGCCTAAGTGTTGTTGTCCATTAGTTTACTCCAATTAGGGGAGGGGACAATAATAAAGGAAAATATATTTCAAAACAATATATATATTTAAAAGAACATATATATTTATAAAAAATATATATGGGGGATTATAAAAGATGCAGACAATTACATTCATAGAAGCCACAATCTATTTGCAATATTAAAGCTAATCCACCCCCTAAAAAAATTATTTTMAAAATTATACAAACATGCAGTATCCGCAAACGCAGGAACATTGCCTTTAAATCTAAATTGAGCTACAGCGTAGATCTTCCACGCTACGGATTGAATCTAAGCCCTAGTCTAGAGTACACTACCTAACCAACCAATGTAGAGAAGATAAAATGATACTAGAAATATTCAATATCAGGTAGAAAACCTTACCTGATTGAGATGACTGAGCCAAGGACTTTGCCCGTATTTGACCACAGTAAACTACAGCTACCTTCTCCTCTTTGATTGTACTGTAGTCTGTACCCGTTGAACGGTCCCTGTCCTGTGCTCTGGGGTTTCTGTCCATCTTCAGGTGAGGAGGAGACAGAAGAAGGGCAGACATATTTGTTTTTCACACTTCCTCTCTGTATGTCTGACCTCCACCACAACATAATTCACTGGATCTCTCTCACACACCTTACACACCCGCACACACAGTGATCTGTGATACAAACTCTTTACTACCTGACTCTAGGCATAATGCTGACAACACTGAATTTGTAACGTTAGTTAGGTAGACTACAGCATCAACCATGCATTACTATAAATGCTGTCCAAGCTGCGGTTTAGCGTCAAGGAAATCTATCGTGAAGAATAAACATTTGTCACTGAGCATCAAATACAGTGTACCACCTCAGGGTTAAACATATCTGTTTCGAAAGAACAGGAAGGGAGATGAAGAGAGGGAGAAAAATGGGATCAAAATATAGACAGGCGGAAAAGGCAGCCAGGGGGGGAAATAGAAACATACATGATAGTGAGAGAGACAGAGAGAGACAGAGAGAGACAGAGAGAGAGCTGTGAGAGACAGAGAAAGACAGAGAGAGACAGAGAGAGACAGAGAGAGACAGAGAGAGACAGAGAGAGACAGTGAGGATGGTACACAGCCCGTCCAGAACTCTTCACACTTTGTATCCAGACAGCAGCGGCTGCAGTATTTTAATATTTAACAGATTTATTGATGGAAAAGAGAAAGAGCCCACAGAGTGGATGAGACACAGAGACCAGAAGCACAAACAGAGACTGGCACGGATCATGCGAAGAGCATCCTGTAATTCCTCTCTCACTGTTATCTCTTGGGGGAGCTAAGCACCAGGATGTAAGCCTGAGGACCTGAGACTGAGCTACTGTTCTGATGTTTAGACAAGGTGGGTAAACTTCCCCTGCCAGGGCTGGTGGGTTGCTGCCTTTACTCAGCCAAGCAGTACTAATCAAGCGTACTAATCAACAGTACTAATCAATCAGTATAATCAAGTGCTTCAATTCAAGGCTTTTGAGTGCTTGGTTGGTGTTTAAATTGGTGTTTAAACCAGTTCAAGTGTTTAATAGTTAATTGTTTTTCCAGCTTTGACGACAAACATCAAGAGGTGTGATGTGTGTTGTGAGAAAGGTAGATGAGAGAAGAAAAAGAGAGCGAGAGGTGTGTACTGTATGTTGTGAAAAGAGAGAGAGTGTGTACTGTATGTGTGTGAAAAGAGAGAGTGTGTACTGTACGTATGTGTAAAAGAGATGGGGAGTGTGTGTGTGTGTGTGTGTGTGTGTGTTGTGTGTGTGTGTGTGTGTGTGTGTGTGTGTGTGTGTGTGTGTGTGTGTGTGTGTGTGTGTGTGTGTGTGTGTGTGTGTGTGTCGTGGGTGGTGTGTGTGTTGTTGTGGTGGTGTGTGTGTGTGTGTGTGTGTGTGTGTGTGTGTTAGTGTAAAATGCTTTTTCATCATTGAGAGGGGAGTGGAATTATGTACAGAGACGGAGAAAGCCTTCTATATGAACAGTGTCCTCTCACTGATAACTTCACACACACAATGATCTGACACCTTCACAAACACAATGAGATGAAACAGCCTGGTCTCATAGACTAGACATAATTAGATGTACCTAGGCAAATTAGAGTGATATGTTATGTTTGGTTACATAAGACAGATGGTTACTTAAGGCCAAAACAAAAGTAGAGTGGTTTTTCGGGGTGGATGGATGTGCATTTAACGCGAATGTCTAGCAACCCAAAGGTTGTGTCTTCAAATCAGATCACGGACAACTATAGCATTTTAGCTAATTAGCAACTTGCAACTACTTAGCATGTTAGCTAA
Organism: Salvelinus sp. IW2-2015; assembly: GCF_002910315.2. Taxonomy (NCBI): domain Eukaryota; kingdom Metazoa; phylum Chordata; class Actinopteri; order Salmoniformes; family Salmonidae; genus Salvelinus; species Salvelinus sp. IW2-2015. The sequence continues at coordinate 39,804,068 of NC_036839.1, read as the reverse complement.
CCCTTCCCCTAACCTTAACCCCCTAGCCAAGCTAACGTTAGCCAGCTAGCTCATTTTAGCCACCTAGCTAGAAATCGTAACATATCATACTACATGTAGCAAATTCAAAACATATAGTACGTTTTTCAAATTCATAACATATTGTACGCTTTGAAATTCGTAACATATAATACAAATTRTAAATCGTAGCATATCATACGAGATGGGTGATGGACATCCACAAATGAATACATACAAAACGTAATATATCATGCTAATGGCTACAGGACTGTTTTGCTAGCACAGACTGGAATATGTTCCGGGATTCCTCCGATGGCATTGAGGAGTACACCACATCAGTCATTGGCTTCATCAATCAGTGCATCAATGACGTCGTCCCCAGAGTGACCGTACGTACATACCCCAACCAGAAAACATGGATTACAGGCAGCATCCGCACTGAGATAAAGGCTAGAGCTGCCGCTTTCAACGAGCGGGACTCTAACCCGGAAGCTTATCAAAAATCCCACTATGCCCTCCGACGAACAATCAAACAGGCAAAGCTTCAATACAGGACTAAGATTGAATCGTACTACACCGGCTCTGACGCTCGTCGGATGTGGCAGGGCTTGCAAACCATTACAGACTACAAAGGGAAGCACAGCCAAAAGCTGCCCAGTGACACAAGCCTACCAGACGAGCTAAACTACTGATGCTCGCTTCGAAGCAAATAACACTGCAACCTGCATGAGAGCACCAGCTGTCCCGGAAGACTGTGTGATCACGCTCTCCGTAGCCAATGTGAGTAAGACCTTTAAACGGGTCAACATTCACAAGGCCGCAGGGCCAGACGGATTACCAGGACGCGTACTGCGGGCATGTGCTGACCAACTGGCAAGTGTCTTCACTGACATTTTCAACCTCTCCCTGTCCAAGTCTGTAATACCAACATGTTTTAAGCAGACCACCATAGTGGCTGTGCCCAAGAACACTAAGGTAACCTGCCTAAATGACTACTGACCCGTAGCACTCACGTCTGTAGCCATGAAGTGCTTTTAAAGGCTGGTCATGGCTCACATCAACACCATCCTCCCAGAAACCCTAGACCCACTCCAATTTGCATACCACCCCAACAGATCCACAGATTATGTAATCTCTAGTGAAGAGGGCACGACAACACCTATTCCCCCTCAGGAGACTGAAAAGATTTGGCATGGGTCCTCAGATCCTCAAAAGATTCTACAGCTGCAACATCGAGAGCATCCTGACTGGTTGCATCACTGCCTGGTATGGCAACTGCTCGGCCTCCGACCGCAAGGCACTAGAGGGTAGTGCGAATGTCCCAGTACATCACTGGGGCCAAGCTTCCTGCCATCCAGGACCTCTATTCCAGACGGTGTCAGAGGAAGGCCCTAAAAATTGTCCAAGACTCCAGCCACCCTAGTCATAGACTGTTCTCTCTGCTACAGAACAATACAAAATGCTCTGAGAGCAGGTTGCAGCGATGAAGCAGCAGAATGACAAGATGGAGGAGGAGAGAAGAGTTGTGAGTTCAGAGAGCAGTGGATCAGACCAGTGATCAATCAGCAATTTGAGGGAGTTTATTCAATCAACCACTGCACAACAATATGTACAGTACACACCAGAGGAGGCTGCTGAGAGGACGGCGGCTCTTAATAATGGCTGGAACGAAYGGAATGGCATCAAACACATGGAAACGACGTCACTCATTCTACTCCAGCCATTACCACTAGCCTGTCAGGGCCCGTATGGCTTGTGTGTGTCTAGCCCACTCCTCCTCACCTAATCTAACGTAGCAGGTGTAAAAAGACACCTGAGTGGAGCTTCCACATCCGGTTTTCAGCGTAAAAGGAAGCTAGGTTGAAGATAGCTGTATCCTTGAAAACCAAATGAATCCGGTTGTTGGTATCTCTGCTAAGGGTGCTCCTCACCAGACAGACACGGTGTGATGTTTTGCCACTGGTCAATCAAAAGGCTGAAGGATTTACTCAATGTAATGTGAAGAATGAATGGCTTGGCCAAACAGTGTGTCTGGCCAAGCCATTCCCTGAGATAAAGCTGGAAGGACTAACACCCTCCCTTACTCAGCAGAGACCTGCTCCACACTGCAGCAAAAACACTAGACTGCCCATTCCTCTCTGCATCATAGTCACACACATCTCCACCTCTCACAGTAAACCACGTCTGTCATTAACTCCATTAGACTCCTCTGTATACATCAATGATGTCGCTCTTGCTGCTGGTGAGTCTCTGATCCACCTCTACGCAGACGACACCATTCTGTATAATTCTGGCCCTTCTTTGGACACTGTGTTAACAACCCTCCAGGCGAGCTTCAATGCCATACAACTCTCCTTCCGTGCCCTCCAATTGCTCTTAAATACAAGTAAAACTAAATGCATGCTCTTCAACCGATCGCTGCCTGCACCTGCCCGCCTGTCCAACATCACTACTCTGGACGGCTCTGACTTAGAATATGTGGACAACTACAAATACCTAGGTGTCTGGTTAGACTCTCCTTCCAGACTCACATCAAACATCTCCAAACCAAAGTTAAATCTAGAATTGGCTTCCTATTCCGCAACAAAGCATCCTTCACTCATGCTGCCAAACATACCATTGTAAAACTGACCATCCTACCAATCCTCGACTTCGGTGATGTCATTTACAAAATAGCCTCCAATACCCTACTCAATAAATTGGATGCAGTCTATCACAGTGCCATCCGTTTTGTCACCAAAGCCCCATATTCTACCCACCACTGCGACCTGTACACTCTCGTTGGCTGGCCCTCGCTTCATACTCGTCACCAAACCCACTGGCTCCAGGTCATCTACAAGACCCTGCTAGGTAAAGTCCCCACTTATCTCAGCGCGTGGGTCACCATAGCAGCACCCACCTGTAGCACGCGCTCCAGCAGGTATATCTCCCTGGTCACCCCCAAAACCAATTCTTCCTTTGGCCGCCTCTCCTTCCANAGCAGGTATATCTCCCTGGTCACCCCCAAAACCAATTCTTCCTTTGGCCGCCTCTCCTTCCAGTCCTCTGCTGCCAATGACTGGAACGAACTACAAAAATCTCTGAAACTGGAAACACTTATCTCCCTCACTAGCTTTAAGCACCAGCTGTCAGAGCAACTCATAGATTACTGCACCTGTACATAGCCCATCTATAATTTAGCCCAAACAACTACCTCTTTCCCTACTGTATTTATTTATTTTGCTCCTTTGCACCCCATTATTTCTAACTCTACTTTGCACATTCTTCCACTGCAAATCTACCATTCCAGTGTTTTACTTGCTATATTGTATTTACTTTGCCACCATAGCCTTTTTTTTTGCCTTCACCTCCCTTATCTCACCTCACTTGCTCACATTGTATATAGACTTATTTTTCTACTGTATTATTGACTCTATGTTTGTTTTACTCCATGTGTAACTCTGTGTTGTTGTATGTGTCGAACTGCTTTGCTTTATCTTGGCCAGGTCGCAATTGTAAATGAGAACGTGTTCTCAACTTGCCTACCTGGTTAAATAAAGGTGAAAATTAATAAAATAAAATAAAAAAAGACAGGTCCTTACCAACAGATCACACATTCATCAGGGTTATCAAAGCCTGGCTGTCTCTCAGAGACTAGAGTATAGGACTTTCTGTCATTAATGTCCTTCGTGCTTCACCACCACCATGTTATCTAATGTATTGGTCATGTTTCTACACCAGCAGACATTAAGGTAGTAAAGTAAGATAATAGGGAAGTTTAGACATGTTACATAGGCAGGCATTCACAGTGCATCTCTTTGAGCTAGAGGACCAGTGCCCTCTAAAGGAGATTCGGGGGTAGGGGACAATATATCCTATTTTCCGCTCATATTTCCTGCCTTCTACCATCTTCTCATTCAGACTCTTCTCTCTTCCCCTCTTTGTTCATCCTTCCTGCCATCCTCCACTCCTCTTCTCTCATCCCCTTCCATCTCACTCATCCTCTACTTCCCTGTCCCCTAACAGCTCTCCTTCTACCGTTCTCTCATCCTCTCCTCCCCTAGCTCACATCTCCTCCTTCCATCATCCTCTCCTCCCCTAGCTCACATCTCCTCCTTCCATCATCCTCTCCTCCCCTAGCTCCACATCTCCTCCTTCCATCATCCTCTCCTCCCCTAGCTCACATCTCCTCCTTCCATCATCCTCTCCTCCCCTAGCTCACATCTCCTCCTTCCATCATCCTCTCCTCCCCTAGCTCACATCTCCTCCTTCCATCATCCTCTCCTCCCTAGCTCACTCTCTCCTTCCATCATCCCTCCTCCCCTAGCTCACATCTCCTCCTTCCATCATCCTCTCCTCCCTAGCTCACATCTCCTCCTTCCATCATCCTCTCCTCCCCTAGCTCACATCTCCTCCTTCCATCCTCCTCTCCCACACTTTCTCTTAACAGGGGGATTTACCTGCTGTAGTGATACAGTTGTTACCAGAAATATTTTGAAAGAAAGCTACAATTTCACACCATGTTATTGACTACTAACACACCCTTAGGCCAAGATTCAATCAGATAAAGTGTTAACAGGCAGGATTAGGCCGCCGCCTATGGTTGCAGATTGACGAGGGTGGCATTTACTGAGCTAAACTGACCAAGATGCACACCCAACAACACATAAAACATCACATAATTCTGCTCAAAAACAATGACAATTTCTCTCAACCAGTGGCATATGGGCATTTTAGGTGAGAGCTGATACAGCCCTGTGATGAGCAGTGCCCACCTTGTCAAAGGCAGGGGAGCAAAATATTTTGCTTGTCATTTCCCAGCGCGCCTCTCTGTYGGAGGCATCACTGTGGCGCTCCACCAACGTTCCATCCAAAAAATGATCTAACATGAACCATGTAGCAGATAAAGCCAGGGTAAAACATTCACAATCATTAAAACTAGGCTGTGTGTGGCAGGGTCTACAGACAATCACGGATTACAAAGGGAAAACCAGCCACGTCACAGACACCGACGTCTTGCTCCCGGACAAGCTAAACACCTTCGCCCGCTTTGAGGATAACACAGTGCCACCGATGCGGTCCGCTCCCAAGGACCGTGGGCTCTCCTTTTCAGTGGCTGAGTGAGTAAGACATTCAAGCGTGTTAACCCTCGCAAGGCTGCCGGTCCAGACTATATCCTTAGCTGCGTCCTCAGAGCACGCACAGACCAGCTGGCTGGAGTGTTTTTACGGACATATTCAATCTTTCCCTATCCCAGTCTGCTGTCCCCACTTGCTTCAAGATGTCCACCAAGGTAACTGATCGAAATGACTATCGCCCCGTAGCACTCACTTCTGTCATTATGAAGTGCTTTGAGAGTCTAGTTAAGGATCATATCACCTCCCCCTTACCTGACACCCTAGACCCACTTCAATTTGCTTACCGCCCCAATAGGTCCACAGACGACGCAATCGCCATTGCACTGCACACTGCCCTGTCCCATCTGGACAAGAGGAATACCTTAATTCAAGAATGCTGTTCATTGACTATAGCTCAGCCTTCAACACCATAGTACCCTCCAAGCTTATCATTAAGGTCGGAGCCCTGGATTTGAACCCCGCCCTGTGCAACTGGGTCGTGGACTTCCTGACGGGCCTCCCCCAGGTGGAGAAGGTAGGAAACAACACCTCCACTACACAGGGGCCCCAGAAGGGTGCGTGCTCAGACCCCTCCTGTACTCCCTGTTCACCCATGACTGTGTGGCCATGCACGCCTCCAACTCAATCATTAAGTTTGCAGACGACACAACAGTGCCTGATTACCAACAATGATGAGACAGCATACAGGGAGGTGAGGGCCCTGGCAGTGGTGCCAGGAAAATAACCTCTCCCTCAACGTCAACAAAACGAAGGAGCTGATCTTGGACTTGAGGAGACAACGGAGAGAGCACACCCCTATTCACATCGACGGGACCGCAGTGGAGGTGAAATAGTTCCTCGGTGTACACATCACTGACAAACACATCTCCAGTGAAAGTTACACCCCTGGTAACAGATTTCTCTTTCCTTTCACCACTGTCTGGAGGCTGGAAAGGTTTACCGCATAGATTGGCACTCATAAAATTCAATTTGAGGCAGCACCTCAGTAAGCACGGAACGATGCCAACGCCTTTTGGACGTTTTTTTCTATCTGACTTTGCCTTGATTTCCACGGACGTTGGTTTTTAGTCCAACCCGACCTTGATTTGGTCCAAAACATAGACGTCTATTCAACTTTCATTCAGAACCAAAAATGTACCGGATTTCAACATACAGAAAATACGTATTTTCAACATCTTTAAAATAGGTATTTTCAGCTTTCATTCTGAACCGAAAATGAACCTTATTTCAATGTCCGGAAAATCTATATTTTCAGATTTTATTCAGAACCTAAAATGAACATAACTTCAACGTCGTCAAAAAATACAAATTTTATTTTCAACGTCCTTTACTTACTGGGAATATTCTAGTTTTGTCGGGGGCAGCAATTTATTTTATCTGTCCTAGGGCGGTAGAACAGCCACTGCCCTGCCCACATAGCGGATGTTTTGGCGGTGTGGGAGGTTTAACTGTATAGCAGTGATCAGCTGCTCTTGCGATAATTTTCAAGAAGCCATACCCACCCCATTCGTGTTAGAAGTTCAGAACGAGAATATGTAGCCTATATAGAATAATTACGCTTAAATTAAAAAATCATTAAAAACTAAAATAATGAGGATTTATATCATTCTAATGGAGGTGTAGATTACATCTCACATTCCAGTGTTCGAACTTGTAGTGCGACTCGTGGTCAGCTTTACGTATGACAGGAGTCACTAGTGGATTTGACAGCTCTAACGTAGTTCCACCTCCAACACCATCAAAACAATCTCTATGCAGATGCTGGCTAAAGCGGATCTGATTGAATCGAGCCCTTAATCAATGTCTGACAAGGTTGTCATTGTGGGTGTCAGCGTAGGACAAATCAGAAGTCTGTTTACGCTTTCACAATCATCTGCATCATTTGTACAGACTGTCTGTGAGGGAGCTATTAATGATATACTCTGATCAGATTGAGACAAGCCAGTCGATCCGGTTCAATCAATCTGTCAAACTCTGCATGTTGACAGCTAGGTGTCATCAGACCTGTGGCAGATGGTGTTAACCAATGATGCAACGAGACGCCGACGAAATGAAGGAAAAGTTGGTGAAGCAACAGCTGTGCTGGAATGCGAACGCAATAGGTGTCAGTTCTGATGGTATGGAGCTGCAGAATGAGGGTCAAGGACGAGAATGGTCAGTACTGGAAAGACATAAGAAGAAGAGAGATCATGATACAGAAAGCAGTGGAGCATCTTGTAAAGAAAGCATAAAGAGGGCCAAGGTATGAATCAAGAGTAATGTGTTGGAGTGGAAATAGTGATAGTGTTTGATGAGAACACAGCTATCTGACTAACTAATGCCGTAGAGAAAGAGGTAGGGGAAGTAAAATTAGCTCAGTTCATTGGAAATGGTAGATTGTTCATGTTTTGTGGTAGCCAGGTTCAGCAAGAGAAGATTGTGAAAATGGAAAAGCTTACACAAGGAGAAGATTAAAGGCCATGTACGTGGGACATGCTGAACAATCCAAAGGGTGGAGTGTTTCAGCATGATATAGATAAACGTTAACGGGGTTGGGTTTGGTAGAAGTTAGTAGGGATTTAATTGGTTTTCATTTTATTTTCATGGTAGTACAGAATTCGCCAGCTCATGATTGATCGTACATTCCAGCACAGTACTTAAAACGATTGTTTGCGGACCGCCATGATTTCAAACAGACGACGACGCTGTCACTCAGCAGCCAGACTGCATTTCAACAGCCAGACAGTTCTGACTATGATTAACTATGGTGTAGAATAATAACATCCACTCCCAGACACCAGCAGCAATTACCACTTGTCTCACAATACAGCATCAGAGTCAGAAAGGGCAGACGGCTTATGATTTGAGTTATTCTGCAAAAACTTTTATTGAACATACGCATTTCAATTCTCATCACGTGATCAGCGGTACAGTACCATAGGTTGGATCAAAACGATTCATATATGCACATCTTCTGAATATATACATACAGTGGGAACAAGAATTAAATAACAATGCTCAATGACATTCAGATATATTATATCTAATAAAAGCTGAGAACCCCATGATCGAAACGTAGCAAGAAGTAAATAAAAACAAAAAACATATTACTCTTGAATTAGTGTCATCCATCATTTACATATTGAGAGTAGAACGCCTGAAGACCTGATTTCATTGGAAAACAGCACTATGGCCAATGAAGAGCAGTACAATAAGGGCTCAATTCATATAGTGAAAGTTCAGCATTAAAGCGTGATTTAAATTGAAAGAATATGTTCTCGTGTTAGCGGAGACTGCATTCACGGTAAAACGCTGCATCGGTCAGCTCAATCAGAAATGACCTTTACATCTCTAGCGTTCAATCTGTAAGGCTTCAGCCATCCACATTGAAACCAGAACTAAGTGTAGTGTAGAGCTGGAGCCAATAGAACAGTGCAGTTAGTGTAGAGCTGGAGCCAATAGAACAGTGCAGTTAGTGTACAGCAGGAGCCAATCAAATAGCAGTAGTGTAGAGCTGCGGCCAATAGAAAAACAGAACAATAAGTGTAGTGCCAATAGAAAAGCAATACAGTAAGCAGGTGGCACATTGACAGTATCTCTCTCTCAAATTGAGTCCCGAGGAGGATGAAGGCGTCGGAAGAGAGGGCTAGATGAGGATGAAGGCGTCGGAAGAGAGGGCTAGATGAGGATGAAGGCGTCGGAAGAGAGGGCTAGACTTTTCCTCATCTAATCCTCTCTTCTCACTTCACCTCATCTATCCTTCTCTTCCTCCACTTCATCCTCATCTATCCTTCTCTTCCTCCCCTTCATCCTCTCTATCCTTCTTCTTCCTCCACCTTCATCCTCATATTATCCCTTCCTTCCTCCACCCTTCATCCTCATCTTATCCTTCTCTTCCTTGCCACCTCTTTACCTCATTCCCTGCATCTCTCCCATCCTTTTCGCTCTACAATGTCCTTCTTCATTTCCTCATATATCTATTCTTACTGCTTGTATATTGACTGAATTTGTGTTTATTCCATGATACTCTGTGTTTGATCCTCTTTATGTAGTCGTAATTGGCTATGCTTTATCTTGGCCAGGTCGCAGTTCTGCATCACACTTGTAGCACATCCTCGACTCCTTAATCTTATGCCCAATGGTTTAAATATAGGTTACCTACTAAATTCCACAAACATTGCTGAGTCCTTGCAATGTTTTTGCTTCATTCCCTTCCCACTTGACCCGCTCCAGTCCATTCCCCACGCGCCCTGTTTCCCAATTACGGTGCCACTCAATCCTGTTGCGAGCACCCATGTCAACGTGCTGCGATAAGATGCCAAGGCCAATTTAAGTCGAACTGTAATTAGGCCAACTCTAGGCAATCTTCCAATGTTCGTCCTGGTGCACAGTACCTTCCAGTGTATTTTGGCCTTTGTGGTTCAGGTTATTGTTCGTCTGAACAGAGTGAATTGTCTCCACGTGTCTGCTGGATTAAAGCAAGACACACGCATTTCCCCTCTCAGGCTTTTTGCTGAGCCTTAGCTCCTAATTACGTTCTTATTTTATCCTAAACAATACTCTCTAGCCCTGCCATGACCAGTCACTATCCTCATCCTACCACACTGATGCTGTGCCACCACCCATGCTGCAAAGGAAGAGTGGTAATTCAGGTGAGTGTTGCTTTTGGTATCTATGCAAAAAAACCCGGTTTGTATTCATACACACACACACATTTCTCCTTTTGCCACATTTTTTTTGTATTTTCACTTTAGGGCTAGCGCTAACAGGATCCCATGTTTTGGAATCCTTTTTATTACCAGTTCACACAGCTCTTCTTTCACTCTCTCATCTAGATTAGTATTGTGTATCCGTACACTGAAGTGCTAATCCTTCTTCGTGACTCCTCAACCCACTATCAGCATCCGCATTCTTATCTCTTTCCCTTACCTCCCACTTGCATACTCTCTCATCTATTCGTACAGTCTCTTTATATACCTACCCCTAAATTCCTCACTCCTCGATCCTTCTCTTTTCACTCGCACCGCTCTGGCGCAACTCCGAAGTTACCTGGCAAGTGCACGCTGGTACGTCCCTTCATCTCATTTCGCCAGTAGCTGCAGCTCATCTTCCAGCACCCCATCCTCATGCATAAGATGGCATCTTATATCAGATCTGCACCATCATACAATAGATTATTCACGTAGGCTCTCTCTTTTTTTACTCGACGCCCCGTTTCCACCATCGATGCCTAGCCCTCTCTTTGTGCGAGCGGCCCTATCATCTCATCTAGCCTCTCTTCCGACGCGCCAATTAAGCTCCGGTCTTCTAGGGTGGTGGACTAATCTGCAATTTTGCTGAGAGAGATAGACAATTCAGGTGCTCCTGACTGAGATGGACGTGCTTACAGACTACCTGCTTATTCTTAGATTTGTAATATTGTGCGGTTTACATGATAGCTCAGGTTAACAGTCCATATTGTAATAACCACATAGTTGTTAATCTATTGGCCAACTAGCAGCATCGTTTAGCAGGATCACATAGGCGGCTAATTTCCCTGCGATAGAGTTGTCATCCTGCTGTAACATTGCTTAAACATGGCAACCATAGTTTTCTAGTGTTCTGTGTTTCAGCTCTACCAATCTATTTCTTATATCACGCACTGTTCTATTTACTTTGGGCACTAGATACTACACTACAACTTAGTATCTCGGTAGAATAGTAGACTTAGTGCGGATGATACGCAATATCCATATCATGCATCTAGGAACTGTACGTCTTTGTTTATTCAGTTAATGTTTCAAGCACTTTGTCTACATAACAAATAGCACCCACATGGACATAATGGGGTTTGTGTGTGTAGGCGCCAGGGTTTACACACCAAATCTCAATAATCAGTGTAAAGATGGTCATTGCATGTCTTATAACAGGGAAACGAGACACATCTACTTTTCTTTCAACCAATTCTAGATAATCTACCATGACTCTTACAGTCAGCCTAGAAACTGTTCACTACAAGTTATGTGAAGTTGGTTGGTTAACTCATAAGATTTAAAAAGTGTCATTTTTCTTACTATATCATCATATTGTATTATTGAACCCCCTCCACATATGGGGGATTAAACTATATATATAATTTTTTATTCTTATATTCCAAATAGTTTAAAGTATTTTGTTTGCAAGGAGATGTTTACTACATTATTGGGGATTTCCTTCCTTGTCTCTTCCCATCACTACCATGTTCAGAGCCTGCGGGTGTTTTACTGAAGTTAGATCAAAGCAATAAGTCATGATCACATAAATCGACCATTCGTGTTCATACTAACGATATATCAGTAAACTACCGTTAAGACAAAACCACAATTTATGACATTTAGGATGATGTTGGAATGTCTCGATTCTCTCTCACGCACGCACCAGGCCCAAAATTCACACGACAACACTAATACAAGAAAATATTTATGCATTTCATGAACCTGATCGAGACAAATGGTTAGCAGAAGATCAATGCAGATGAGAGTTACAAGGGAAGAGGGAGCGTAAAGCAGCACTAAGGAAAAATATGTTGTTTGTAAAGAGGCCTCCAGGGGAGGAATGGTGGTTTGACACACAGTCTAGCCTTAACTACAGAATGAGAAGTGCCAGAGTTGTGATTATACATGAAATCCAGAGCCTATATGGGGCCTTCTCGTAACGACGATGTTAGGGGAAAAATGTATCACATTTGTGGCATGGACCCCACCAGTCAGATGTTTCATCTGCTTGTTTAAACAAATCACTAAAAAGTAGATCGCGGCATTAAAATAGATTCCACGCAGCCAACTGTGCATGCTCATTTGATGAATGAACAGTGTCTCTTCAAACACCATAAGTAATGACATTACACGATTGTATATGGCCTACACAGAGTGTGTATTCATGATGCAAGGCAAGCCATGCTCCCCAAGTGTAACCATAATTTAAAGCCTATCCTGATCATAATTTTCCTTCAGTTGCAGTAAGTGGCTGAAGCATCTTGAGCAAGTGAAAACAGCGCCTCTCAGTATATCAGCCCATGTATCGATGCCGATTTGGCCAAAACAGTATGAATTAGATTGACATCTTGCGTCGGCACGGGTCTCGCAATTGTATATTTAGAGACCCCCCTAAGTTGGACATTTGTTGCTTTAGGACCCCATTCTCATTCTGTCCGTAATGCACTTGAATGCGTCATTTAACATATGTAGACCCTGATATGTGGCGATATGAGGTTAAAAGTGGTGGAATTCCTTCAACAGATCTTCCCGCAGGTTTGGTATCCTAGTAATGGGAAAATAATGTAAAAACGACAACAAATTCATCCCTGATATTTACAAACATCATTACATATCCAAAGTGTTCATGTCTGTGTGAAGCAATATTGTTGTCTTGTGAAAGGAGCACACTTTACTCTTTGCCTCGGGGCACGTATAAATGGGCCAATTGCTGTGATATGCCAGCATGCAGCTTCCACCAAGTGAGTACGCAACGTTGTCATATTTCTCCTCCTGCTAGATGTGAATACAGTGCCCTATATAGTATTCCCGACTGATTTATGATATTTTACTGAAACAATATTACACTAATCTTGATTAATACGTATGCACTACATGATGAAATACCTTCACAGCGATTACAACTGAGCTTTGGTAAGTCTCAAGAGCTTGCATACCTGGCTGTAATATTCAAAATGGGTCTGGCTCTCAGCAGTTCCTTTTCAACGCCACGACGCTGTGAGAACATGGCGAGGTCGGCAGGATGTCGAATGGTGCCAGAGAGTCATGGTGGTGTTACCACACCAAAGGCAGAGTAGTGACATTACATTAGCATGAAGCTGGTACTAGCTAAGTGTGACTATCGCTAGCTATCCTAGTTACGGTGTACTAGTAGCTGCATAATAGCAGTTAGTTAGCTAGCTAGTGGTAAGCTGCTCCACAAGAACAGTAACACTCCTACCAGAAACCTGGATAGCTGGCGGAATGCAAGCAATAACGAAAGCGCAAACCCGCATTAAACATGGGAAGTGATTGTTTTTTTTTTTTTTTTTTTGTTTTTTTTAGTTTTATATTTTTTTATTTCTTTGCGGAATATGGCAGAATCCAAACAGTGTGTTAATTCCCGTCGCGAGCAATCAAACAAGCGAATGCTTTCGTATAGGAAAAATGGCGTTCGCATTCACGGCTCAGACACGAGACTATGTGCAGGGATTACAGACAATCAGAACTACAAAGGAAACCCGCACGTCACGGACTTCTGACCGTCTTTCTCTCCAGACAAACTAAAACCTCTTTGCCCGTTGAGATAATACAGTGCCACTGCCAATGGGCCCGCACCAAGGACTGGGTCCTGCCTTCTTCTGGGCCCGATGTGAGTAAGACATTTAAACGGTTTAACCCTCGCAAGGCGCCGGCCCAGACGGCATCCCTAGCGCGTACAAGCATGCGCAGACACGCGTGTGTTTACGGACAGTTCAATCTCTCCCTATCAGTCGCTGTCCCAATCCTTCAAGATGGCCAGCCATTGTTCCTGTACCAAGAAAGGAAAGGTACTTCTAAATGACTATCGCCCCGTAGCACTCCTTCTGTATTGTGAAGTGCTTTGAGAGACCTAGTCAAGCACATATCACCCCCTGGCTGCACCCTTCAATGCTTACCGGCCCATAGTCCCAGACGATGGCATTCCACCATCATACTGCACCTGGCCTTAATCCATGGAAAGCGGAATACCTACAGTTGAAGTCTGGAGTTTACATACACCTTTGCCAAAAACATTTAACTCGTTTTCACATCCGGAACATCAATCCTTGCAAAAAAATCCCGTCTAGGTGTTCGACCAATACTTAATTAAGATGTGAAATGTCGAATAATAGTAGCGAGAAATGATTATTCAGCCTTTATTCTTTCATCTTTCAAACACAAACCACGATGACAATGAAAACAGAGTGAATAAAACTGAGGAAAGAACCAAAGAGGGACCATAAGGGACAAATCAAGGGTATGGATCACAGGTGAGTGCATGAGGCGCAGTTTGCGTGAGAGGAGGTGCAGGTGTGCGGGATAATCAGCGCCTGAACGGATAGGGGGGAGTAGATCGTGACATACACCATGCCGTCTGGATTAAAATTCTTAGGGTTTTTCTAAAATGCCAACTTGTTGATAACACACAGAGTAGTTGCGTAGTTGTCCAAATCAGAAAAATTGTAATACTAGTTGAAGTTTACATTACTATAAATTATTCTTAAAACAGTTGGACATTCTTACCGTAATGCTGTAAACTTCGTATGTTATATAAGTTTGTTCACCCAGATGCATTCTAGAGGAGAGTCCTTCAAGCATACTTTCATACATTTTTTCATGTAATCTTCAGACTAGGTTGCAAGGGTCCAGATTTCTCCGGAAATTTCATGGGAAGCGGCGGAATTTAGGTTAAATTCATCAAGAACGTACTTAAACAATGCTACAACAGCGGCATCAGTCTTGTGGATATTGGTTAAACTTATCCCAGTTCACAGGAATTGCAAACCTCTGCATGCACAGGCATCTTCTTCATCACATGTACAACTGATCTAAGATATTGCACACTAAGAGTGCTATGAGCCACACTACTACACGCTGAGCACAGGACTCAAATGCTTTCTGGTAGTTTCCTTACAATAACTGGTGGGGGAATTATTTAAGAATACAGATTTTTTTGTTACCTATTAATGTACCTACAGTGTTTAAAATGTCTAAAATATGCTAAATTCTGCAGTTAGTTTGCTACCATCGTGCGTTTAGCTTGCTTGAGCTGCTAACTGAGTGGCGGAATTCACTGTTTCTGATACATGTTGCATTTTAAAACATTTACTTACAAGGTGTTTAATTAACGACTTAACTATTTATCTGTACATGGATGTATTGTATATATATATTTTAATTTTTTTACTCATTATTTCTAATCTTTACAGGAAAATGCCACGGGCATAATTGTGTGTGGAGACATTTATGCAGCTAATTAAGACGGGAAAAGCTGTGGACATTGCAAAACTGTGCCAATCATAATGAAGAATGCACAAAGATGCGAATCATCTGGGCCAATTCTAACGTTCCCGCGCTCACAACAAGCAACCTCTGACAAACAGTCCTTCTACTCTATTCGAAGGTGAAATCATGAATCAGACACTATCGAATAGCAACAGTCATGGTCTCCTGAATCATATGTTTTTTTGATCATGGAGGAATGTCGCAGAGAAATGCTGATCAATGTCCTTGCTCGAACTGTGTATGAACGGTTCACCTCTGAATACTCCCAGGAATGTGATTGGAAAGATTTGAATGTTCTCGCCAGCATACACGCCCAACCAGACCCTTTATCTATAATCATGCGGATGGCAGAGTTCAACAGAGTGTCAAGTAAATATCAGAAGCAGAGATGCCATCCTTCTGATGGGTGTCGAATGTTCATGGCAAGGAAAATACGTACTATCCAGCCCCTCAACCGTATCTTACAAAGCCCAGACACAAGGACAACAGACAACCGTCTCTACATTGCAGATGAGCGGAAGGCAATCATCAGACTTGGACGCACAGAAGACATGGTGCAGCATATCTGTCGAAATGAGGCTGCTTGGTCTAGGGTGAGGCATCCTACCCTCACATCGCACCCATTGGCTGCGCACCCATTGCTGCTCATGCATTTATCTTCCTAAAGAACAAAGCACCGAACAATGGATACACTACAAAGAGCCAAGAAATGGTTAGGTATGTGAAGGGTGGCATCAGTTAAGCACAATACCTCACCAAGCAAGTGACAAGAAAAGAGCCCAATTGAAGGCTGCGAACACTCGTGGGGGTGTGCTCATGTTGGACATCTCCGGAGGGAAGGAGTCTCTCCAAGAAATGGCCATTTCACAGTCGCCGATATGGATCAGCCCATAAAGAGGGACCCCTGGATGTGTATTTTGGGAGATGTGGTAAGCAGCCTGAAAACTCTGAAACCTATCGGCATGCCATGCACACGGACTGAGGGAGACATATGCATTCTGCTGATGTTCAGACTCTGCTGCAGATGCAGCAGAAGAAACCGTACTGCCTAAGTACCACTTCACTGTTGCTGCAAGCGAGGAAACTGCAAGTTCGAACTACATCAAAAGTGGTGAAGATTCTCGCTGAAGCCCAATCATGCAAAGCATACAAGGGACCCAAGTATGCCTGGGAAGAGCACCTGTCGGTGAGAGCCACAAGGGCATGTTATCACTACGGTCTGCCACCCGTTGGCTGGATGAGGGCAAGGTTTGGCAAGTCTGGCGAAGACACTTCCAAGCAAGGGCTTTGGGGAGGAGATGCAATATGGCAGTGGTGCTAGCAATTCATCAGCTCCTGGTGGAAGGGGCTTTGTAAGATAGGAGGCCTTCCCGTGCTCATTTCTCCAAATCCATCAACACAGTCCGTTCAAGCGCAACTGGTGCTGTTTGGGAACACGCAAGAACAGCTGACACTACAAGGGTTGAAAAAGAGTGGCCACGGGCCAATGTGGGTCTTTGTGCGCCTGACACAATTTCCCTATCTTTTCTGTTCAGCGAAATCCACATGTTGAAGAGCAACTCATCTAAATTAAAGTTACTTCGTAACTACATTTTCTGTATTTTATTCTATTGGAAGGATTATCATTTGCAATTATGTCTACTTCTGACAAGTACAGGTTATGTTCCAGTATATATGTAATGTAGCCCTGCAAAAAAAACCAATATAATTCCCATAATCCATTTTGATCCACCGTACTCTCCATATGCAGATCTGGTTTGAGCTGGTCCATGGTGCACCCAGCCACCTCAGTTCCTCAACGATATCGTACCGTCATCGAAAGAGACAGTACTGTGCCGCGTTTCATCAACCGGCAAGGTCGACTCTGTCAATACCAAATTCTATTGATCAATAGCTTGGCTTCTCAATGAAATCTTCAAGTCACCAACTACTTCCAGACTGAGTCAGTGTGTCAAATGGAGGCCTGTGTCCGGATCTGGCAGTCTCTAGTGGGGTGCAGGTTTTCTGGCCGACTCTTTTCTCTGTAATATCATGATGGTGCCTTGCCTGCGGTGATTCTCTGATCCACCTCTACGCGACGGCCATCCAGACGACACACGTAACATCTGGCCCTCTTTAGACACTGGCGAACCAACCTCCAGAGAGACTTCCAATTGTCATACAAAACTTCCTTCTGGCTCCAACTGCTCTAAATCAAGTAAAACTAAGTGCATGCCTACCAACTTGCTGTCGCACTCACCGCTGACTTAGCATCAGTACTGCTGGACGGTTCTGACTTAGGAAGGGTGGACAATTACAAATACCGTAGGTCCTGGTAGACGAACTCTCTTCAACGTACTTAAGCATCTCCAAATCAAAATGGAATCTAGGAATCCATCCTATTTGGGCACAAAGACACCTTACTCATGCTGCCCACATCCGCGTAATTATGAGTATGATTACCTACCGATCTGACTTCGGCGAGTGTCATTAACCAAAATAGCCTCCAATACTCTACCAGCAACTGGAAGTAGTCTATAAGTCCCGATCCGTTGTCACACAGCCCCATATACCTACCAACTGCGACTGTATGCCTCGTGCTGGCCCTCACAACAATTCGTCGCCAAACCCCTTGGCTCAGGTCATCTATAAGCTTGCAGGTCAAGCCCGCCTTATCTCAGCAGTGGTCACAAGCAACACCCACCCGAGCAACGCTCAGCCAGGTATATTCACGTCAACCATCTCTCCGCCTTTTCAGTTTCGGGCCAGAACTGGAATGAATTGCAAAAATACGGCCGGAGGCTATCTCCTCTCTAAATTTAGCTCAGCTGCGAGCCTTACCGATCACCTGTAAACCTGTACCACAGCCATCTGTAAATAGCACACCCACTACTCATCCCCATATTGTTACTTTCCTTCCTTTGCAATCTCTACTTGCACATAATCTGCACATCTATCATCCGTGTTAAGCTAATCAAATTATTTGCTCTATTGCTATTATTGCATTAACCTCCCTTATTCTACCTTTGCAACCACTGTACATTGATTTATTGGTATTGACAGTACATTGTTT
>NC_036839.1:39758016-39785876 GCF_002910315.2 Salvelinus sp. IW2-2015 | reverse complement strand
CTGTTATAAAAGACACCTGTCCACACCTCAATCAAACAGATTCCAACCTCTCCACCAATGGCCAAGACCAGAGAGCTGTTAAGACATTCAGGGATAAATGTTAGACCTGCAACAAGGCTGGGAGGGCGACAGGACACATAGGCAAAGGCGCTTTGGTGAGATGGAAACAACTGTTGGCGCAATTATTAGAAATGAAGAATCAAGTGACGTCAATCACCCTCAGGTCTGGGGTCCCTGCAAAAATTCACCTTCGTGGGGCAAATCACATGATCAATGAGGAAGGTGAGGGATCAGCCGCAGAACTACACGGCAGGACCTGTGTCAATGACCTTGAAGAAGCGCCTGGGGACCCCAGTCTTCAAAGAAAACATTAGTAACAGCACTACGCCTCATGGCATTTATAAAGCCCTGCGCGCACGCAAGGTCCCTGTTAAGCCAGCTGCATGTCCAGGCCTAGTCTGAAGGTTGCCAGACCATGACATTTGATCCAGAGGAAGGAATGGGAGAGGTGCATTCGTGGCTCTGATGAGAACAAAAAAATAGAGCTTTTTGGTGCTAACCTCCAATCGCCGGTGTTTGGAGAAGAAGAAGTATGAGTACAACACCAAGAACACCATCCCAACCGTCGAAGCATGGAGGTGGAAAACATCATTCTTTGGGAGCTTTTTCTCAAAGGGGAACCAGGACGACTGCACCGTATTGGGGAGGATGGATGGGCCATTGTCATCGCGAGATCTTGGCCAAAAACCTTCCTCCCTCATACGAGCATTGAAGATGGGTCGTGTGCTGGGTCTTCAGCATGACAACGACACGAAGCACACAGCCTTGGCAACGCTAAGGCGTGGCTCCGTAAGAAGCATCTCAAGGTCTGGAGTGGCCTAGCCAGTTCCAGAACCTGAACCCAATAGAACATCTTTGGAGGGAGCTGAAAGGTCGCGTATTGCCCAGCGACAGCCCCGAAAACCTGAAGGATCTGGAAGAAGTATCTGTTACGGAGGCAGTGGGCCAAAATCCCTGCTGCAGTGATGTGCAACCTAGTCTAAGAAGCTACAGGAACGTTGATCTCTGTAATTGCAAACAAGGTCATTACCAAATATAAGTTCCTGGCTTTGCTGAATGTATCAATACTTATTTCATGCAATAAATGCAAATTATTACTTTTAAAAAATCATACAATGTGATTTTTCTGGATTTTTGTTTAGATCCATCTCATAGTTGAAGTGTAGCCATTGATAGAAGAATGACAGACCTCTACCATGCTTTGTAAGTAGGAAAACTGCAAAATCGGCAGTCGTATTCAAATACTTGTTCATTCCCCACTGTATGTTGTTTTGTATTTGTTAGGGGTTTTGTGTTTCATGGGGCAGTGTCAGTCTAGGTGCTTTGTATGCTCGATGGTTGCCTTAGATTGATTCCTCATTTAGATGACAGCTGTCTACGTGTCTCTGATTGGAACCATATTTAGGCAGCCATACTTCATTGAGGTAGCTCGGTGGGTTATTGTCTATGTCTATGTGCATGTTAGCATATTGTTTATATAGCTTCACGATGTCGTTTATTGTTTTGATAGTTTGTATAGTGTTTCTTCGTTTCGTGCATAACGAGAAGAATGTATTCTAACCAACGCGTGCTCCTTTGGTCCTCCTCTCTTCCACCCATACGAACGATCGTGGACAGGTTTTGTCAATTGGAGTCACTTTGTTTGGTAGTTAACAGTCATCGGAGAGCTGAATACGAGGTCAGGCGTGCTCTAGAATTGTTACATGCCTAATTAGCCTAATTATATCTAATTATACCTAACAGAGTTGCTGTGAAAACGGTATTCAAATTAGCTTGAAAACACTTATTTTCAGGACATGTTTAAATACGTCTTGCTTGACAGATTTTAAAATAAATGCAGCAAAAACCAGTGGTCATGTAGTCAAACATTACAGTTAGCTGTTGATTGAACATCACTATTAAATCACGACAAAATTGAATGAATGTTGGATATAATTTATTTAATTCACACAACATCATCCACACAATCTCTGGATTGTTATGTAGAATATTAACAATGATTAGTATCCTCTACTTTAATTGTGTATTATGATTCATGGCTTGTCAGTTTGTTATGAGAATGTCCAAACCCCCCTGGACCCCTTGAGTTCCTGGTCACTGTGGGCCAAAACAGATTAGTTTTTTTGATGTTAAGTCCGACCCGGTTGGATCCAAATTCTGTGGTGACCCTCGGATCGCCATAGTCGCGGTCAAAGCTTGATGGCCACGGACCTGATCTGTTTGCAGCAATATTATGACATAATGACCAATCCGAACGATTATATTTGAAGAAGAAAATATCCTGCATGCTATTACTCTCATAAATCAGACATTTGTTACCCATGGCAGTTCGGTTCAGTCAACAACAGCATTAATCTCTATCCTCTTGCCGTGCGCCCTCTCCTAGTCTGGCTTGATCTCTTGCTATAGCGAACTTCAACATTGTTTCAAATGGGCCCTCACGTTTCCCACGCCATATGAGCTCAGAACAGACAGATTGTATTTTGCACAATGTTAGGTAGCCTTAATATTTATGATGTTTCCGCTGGAGACATGTGATCAGCAAGTATGTCGCTATTTGACACTGAGGAGCGGAGAAGGAGAAGTGTTGGAAATTTTTCAAAAACATAAAGAGAACTATTGTCCATTACGCAATGGATGTAAGAACACTCTGTTAACTATTGAGTATCGCCGCAAGTCATAAGTGGTAAGTTAGACAATTCAACCATATCCCAAAATGGGAAACTTCTATTAGGCGCGTGAGACATTACGCACACATCGTCCACTGGTATCTTCTTGGGCATGGCTCAAGGGCATATTTTGCTTTAAATTGTTGCTGGAACCCCCAGGAAGAGGTTGCCTTGGCAGAAGCTAATGCGGATCCATAATACAATACATCACGAAATGTAGAAAAAAGTAACATTAACATACAAACCGCCAGCAAAACCATACATGATGAAACCAGATAATTTGGGTCATACAGACCCGATCCTCAGATATTAGATTTCCAATTCTCCCGACTCTAGAGTATTTTGGGTATTCTGGTCCGCATTTTCTTTTATGGAGCCAGGTCCTGTCAGTTGTCGACGGCACTTTCACGTAGCTCAGGTTTGTTCTGTGGATTCTCGAATTCGGGGATCAACCGAGACCTTCGTTAGTTAGGGTGTTTTTTCATAATGTTTAAGAGTAAATTTAATAGTCTCAAAAGACCGTCTTTAGGGCCAAAAGTGCCTTGCGTTATGTCAAGCTAGGCTGATCGCAACCGACCTCATTAATGAGCGCATTCCTTTGCCAGAGGACCGATTACTTATTCAGAGCTAAGAGGAGGAGTTCTTTGTGCGTAGGTGTAGCAGTCATTTTTTCATATGCAGAGCCCAGATTATACTCAGAGAACTGTTCAGAATTGGTAGGGAAGATTCCTTGATCTCTTCTCTGCATCTTGACCCCTATGTTTCATCGCTTTTGGATACACTGGACTCGTTATGCATTAGTTTTACCATTACAGGTCAGACCCACACGTCCACGATGGGGAACAGGCATTACCCCTGACGCAACGTAGAAAGCCTGCGTTAAAGTCCAGTTGTCTGCTTAAGTCAGTTGGAAACGCTAGCATTATCTGCTGACCTGAGTGTAGTATGAACAAACCCACCCTCACCACACCCTATTGGTCTGACATCTACCGATTCAGAACTAAAGTTCAAAAAGTTCCTCTACTCCCAGAAGCTAGGATAAATTTGCCTCCTGGGGAAACACTCGCTATGCAGCAATTACCTTAGCCAAGGCTTGTTAAGCAGAGAAAGTTCCCCCAAGGCATCAGAGAGAGATCACTGCTGTCGAACTGACTCCAGTTCGCTCCTTCTTTAACTACTTTGATCCCACGGAACTGACCCAGAGCTCATTCAAAGGACCTACATTCATAGATATTTATGTAAAAATTGATGACATATTTTACTATTTGGTCTGCTGTTAGAGGGCTAAATGGACATTCTGTCCTTGGGATCCCAGGATCATTTCATTTGAATTTTGGAAATGGAGATTATGATGTATTTGGTACACAACATACACAGAAAGATAATAATATGATTATGTGTGAGTTTGATGATCTGTAAACTTAATCCTGCCTGCTTAGAATCTACTGACACTGAAGATTGGAAAAGTCATAAGTACTCTTCGAAGATAGCTGCCATCTCCACATCTACAAATGGAATCCTTAAATTACTTAGACCCATAGGAGAAAACCACATTTAGTTTTACTATATCCCTTGTTTATTCCTTCTTCATCGGAGGAAGATGTCGCTGTTTTACGATCTCCTAAGACACACTGGGCTATTTATTGTCTACACTTATTGTCACTGCGGTTTCCTTACGAAGGGATCCCCTTCACTGTTCGTGGTGGCGCTCGGCGGTCGCGTCACCGAGGCCTACTAGCGCCACTGATTTTTTCCTCCCCCTCCCTTGCTTTGATTTAAAATTGGTTCTCCCTGTTTATAAAACACCTGTTAATAACACCTTTGCTGGAGAGTGCGGGATTGTTTCTCGCGTGGTACTGATATTTTGTACATCGCTATCGTATGTCACGGTTCGTGTACGGGGATATATTATCTCAGAGCCGAATCGTGTGTTGTCCACGGTGGTAGTCTAGGTAGGTGGCATGTTTGTAGGGTATGTGGAGAGGTATGGCGAAAGTGGCCGATCGTGTTGTTCACCCGGTCTGGTGTCGTTAAATGGAGCGAACTACCAGTGGACATGTGAAAGTTTGCTCTAGGTGCTACTAGTGTGTGCAGTCCGCTCGTTATAGCATGGATCGCTTGTTGTGCTCGGCGATCTTAAGCCTCTTCTCTGGCTCCGTCGTGCTCGTTGCTTCTCTCTCGACCTCGTGATATCTGCTTCTCTCTCCTGCTCTCGCTCACGCGCATTGCGCCTCGTCGGTGACGAGCTGCTGCACGACTGCGTGCTGGCGTTCTTTCCCTCTGCTGCGCAATCGTGTGCGAGTACCTCATTCTGTACTACGTGCAAGAGAACTTGCTTGGTGAGCCTCTCGAATATAGCTCCGACGGTTTACTTATAGCATGCGTACTTACCGAAACCCTCGATCTTCTGCTGCACGCTCTCATGCGAGGTAAGAACGCCGCAGGAAAACGTCGTGCACTATCAGAACTTCCTCGATGGCTAACGGAGGTGACTGTCTTCGGAGCGGTTCTTCTCTAAGAAGCTTGGTCTGATCGCAACTCTGCCAGATATTGTATGGAGAAGTGGCGCCGATTTGTGTTCTCATGACGGACCATAGTATACACATGTATCTTCTCTGTAAGTAAGCCAGGGCTCCCGAAAAGCTCGAAGTGCCTGCGACACCAATGCCGTGATGTACGCGACCTACCTCCATGATATCACCCACTATAGGTGTTCCTAGTGTAGCACGCTAGAGCAGGCATGTGGGTTCGCCTGCACCTAGTGCTATCTAGTCTGATCCGTTCGGGACGTGAGTTGTCCGCAGTTAACTGGTAGGCATAACCTGTTGATCGGCGAAAGGATTAAGCGTGAGCCGGTGTGTGCGTGCTCGACTAAGTTTCTGATTATCACTCCTGTTATAAGTAACCAAAACTAATTGACCAAACCGTAGTGTCTAGCAGAGTGTGGTACTCCCAGTTGATTTGAGGGCATAAGTATCTTCTTGGCTCAAGAAGACCGTCGCTGTCTGGGTGTCGGATTCGATGATCAGTCGCCGTTCGATTGTTGTCTCACTGCAGTGCTCGAGAATGGAGATCTCCTCTCATTTGATCTGAGCCTAGGATCGTTTGAACATTAGAAAAATCCCTTGAGGATTTTTTCCTCAACCTCCTTAGTTTGAATCCGCGGGTATGGCAGAGTCTCGAGGATCGGTGTAGCGTCTCTCTCCATTTACCCACATCCTAGCCGACCCGGCGGCCTGGCCAGACTCGCAAAGTGGAAAGCTCTGGCACGACACATAGCGAACAAGGGACGCGCTGCTGGTTCTCGTCAGAGGGTGGAAGTGAAAAACAAACATACGCGCCAGAGTCAGATGAGAAGGCTTAACCCGTCAGACGAATAAATATATCAGCATCGCTCGGGCAACAGAAGAGGAAGCACATACGGGTTATACAATGTTGAGCCCAAAATATGCGAGGTACATATGTGGAGCGGGTGTACACGGTCCCAAAGAGAAGAAGGTCGAGCGACTGTGGTGCCCAGGGTGACTGAAGACTAATTTTCATGTCGGTCACCCCTAGAGCGGATAGAAGTGTAATAGCACTCACGTACGAATCGCCGATAGATTATGCCCATCGGGTAAGAATCTAGTGTTAATGTGGTTAACGATAGAAATACATTGGTGTGCTATAGGATTTATTGTAATCGTAGTTAATCAATTCTATGAATAAGGTGTAGCATAACAAAATGTGGATAGAAAGTTCGGAGGGGTTCTGAAACTTTCCCCAATCACTGATTAAGCCCAAATTAATCGTTACTCTTATTTTTGTGTGCTGTTTCATATTTTCTTCCATTCTTTTTCCTATAGTGTTCATATGTGCACTAGTCTGATCTTCATACGTGCTCTAGCTGAGTATAGTCTGCGTATATGGACTCGCCTAAGATAATGCGTCTCACTCGTAGCTAGTGATTCTGCGTTCCTCACCAAGCATTACTCCGGCGTAATAGTATCATACTCCTCGACGTTTCGTAACTAATCATAAGATCTCGAAGCTTCCAGGACACATCTAGGGTCGGAGTTGGTGAGGAGAGCGCCTTTAATCTGTGTCCATCTGCTCCTACTGTGTGCTCGTACTCGTTCTCTCTCGGCACAGAGCGCAAAAAATATTTGCAGGACACATAGCTGAAACGGCGACGTCAAATCCAATACACTGAGAGTTATTAGTTGTCCTCTTCCTCCCAATTTCCAACCTACTGATTATTACCAGTCCTGGCGTTCGATTCTCTCGTTTGCGTGTCTGCTGCCTCTCTCTGGACTGCGCATCATGATGCTCTCCTGTTCCTCACTCTGCCATATAATCTCAATCATTGCGCATATAAGTTACTAGAGCGCTGTAACATCATACCTGCACTCTCGTTCTGTCTCTGCATCAGGCAATCTAGTTGCTGTACCCCGACGAATGGATCAGCGCACTATGACATCTGTGAGAGACTGAGCTTGAGGGGGCTAAGCACCCTTTCTCAATCTGGTCGAACGCCAATCAATGTGTCTGTGAGAAGTTATTTCTGGGAAAATGTGTATGATTTCAGCAAATCTAGATTCCACAATTCGCGCCTAATGTGTGTGTAGGCCCTTGAGTATATCTTCTAATTCTCACATTCTCAGCGCTCTACTGAGTTGATGACCTGGTTTACTCTCTTTACGCTCACTAGAAGTCTCGGACTCTCAAGTAGTTAAAGCATGACGCACTGCCCACCGTCTCACCTTCAAGTAAGACACATGCGCGGAAGAGATAAGGTTGCAACACGACGAACAATAGAAACGAACTAACTCCACATACCTATCACGTGCTCTGTGCGCACTTGACACCCACCCAACTTCCGCGTTGGCTTAATTCGAGCTTTCCATGGCAGAGTTGACTGCATCGGACATCGGCGAGACGTGTGACTGAACGGTACGCGTGCGTCACACTCCGCCGTCTCTGCGAGGCTAGACCCGTGCTCTGGAGTGTGCCAAGAATTCGTATCTGTGACCACAGTTCTCTTATTGGATGTTGCGTGCGTGACCAACATAGATTTCTCCTCGTGCATGACTCATACTATCGTCATAATTCGCACGTCTCGGTTTGTGTCTACCTCATGGTTAAATGTCTTCCGATATCTCAAAATCAGTGTCGTCGTGATTAAGTGTAAACAATGACAGGTAGTATATTCTGGATAGGAAAAGATTATATTTCGTGCATCTCACTTAGAGTAGGTGAATCGTATTAGGTTGTTCTCTAAATAGTCTTGTAAATCACTATTTCAGCGGTAGTGATCAACGAGAGCTAAGCACTCATATAAAGGCACCTCAACATGTACGAGGGCTAGCAACCTAACGTGATCTTCTCTTGTAGATGATATGTGTAATCAGTTCGCATCATTTCGAACTAACACTAGTGCGCCGTGTCTGCAAGCGTACCCACTGTGTAGCAACGCTCAGGTTCCATACTACTCGATTATTGGTGTCCAGCCAGAAGCTTGACCTAACAACTTTGAAAATTTGTGACAAAGATATTCTGGAACCCTCAGTTCCCGCACCAGTGAGCGCCAAAGCGAAGGAGCACAACTGTAGGGTAGTGATGGCCACGAAGGGATCAATAAAGTAATCAGGTAGACAACCTATCTTTATGAGCGTTTCCAACCTCATCAGGCATGAACATTTCCCCCCCCTTTCATGCAGAGTTGGTTATCAAAAGGGAGAGAGATGGCAGTATTTTTTGGACAATAGGCTTACACGGGGGGTGAAGAGGCGTGGGATTGTCGTGCTGGCAATGGATGTAAGAAGAGCAGACGTTGTGGGTACTTTGCGTTTGAGGTTGAAGAAAATGACTTTGAGAATGCCAGCTTCATTACTGGTTGCGAGTTAAAGATCATTAGAGAGATCATTAATCGCGCTGAGACAACGCATGTACAATCAAGACGTGACATAATTTTTTTACAGTGATTGTAATGTTTTTAAAACTTCTCGGGGGGGTCGACCAGTAGGGGGCCGTAAGAGGTTGAGCGGCAAGAGACAAGGTGTGCGCGAGGGGTCGGACTAAAGGGTAAATCCTACCCTCAGAACCCCAAACAGGTTCTAAGGGGCTGAAGTGGACACGATGAGCGAAAGCATTATGGTAGGAGTGTTGGTACGCGATAAGCTGGGCTTCTCTTGGTCTATTTCCAATTCAGTGCAGATAAAGGAATGAAATTAGAGAGGGAGCACTACCAGGGGTGTGCACGAAGGTGCTCCCTTAAAGTACTTGAATCGTGGTCACTGCGTGAGGAATGGTCAAGTACGTGGAGATGACCTGTGATATGGGTCGGTGTGGATGTATTGGGACAGGCTGTGTGGGAACTAAAGTGTAGTAAAATATAAGGACATTTAAATAAAGACAAATTTATACTCTGTAGCGAAGTGGGGTATCACTCGAACAAAAGGTGTAAAACGCAAGTTATGTATATTACAGACTTCTTCATGTCCTCGGCTCTCCTCGTAACGTGGCACAGTTGAGTCGATAAGAAGTAGAGCATCAACGTCATTTATCTGGGTCCACGCAGTTACTCGACCGTCTCCTGAGCCTCATTGTGAGTGAGGGTATCGAAACTAGATGGCTGATGGTGGTGTAGTAGCAGACTTGTAGTGTACCTGAGTGAGAATTTGAGTACGGTTGTTTTCATCTCCTCCATAGAGGTGTGCTGGTGACTTATTACTGCTCACCTGAGCTGAGTGAACTAGATCTATAATGCAATCCTTAGGATAACTTCAATAGTGAATTGATTATCAAGGAATTCTGAGTCAGATGTATACTCCTTCGAAAACAGAGGTAACTAGAAAATCTCTCTCTAGTCCTTATGGAGCAAGGTAAACGGGATCACCATCCTCTCATCCTAGTCCTTCCTATGCAGTTCGGTGCCAAACTTGTGATGTCATGACTGACGAGTCGTTTCGGTCTCGTCTTTCTGTCTCTCGAACGTGATCGAGTTTTTCATCCAATTTCATTCCTCTATTCAGATGTGACACACCTAAAGCCTTTGCGTTGGGTGTAGTATAGGATCACCATAGTGATGAGGGTAGACTTTTACTTAGGTTTTCATGTAATTAACTTGGAGTTCATAGAAGGACCCTCCTCGTGGGACATGATCTTAGCGCAGCTATACAGTGGAACCATCTTTTATGCGGCTGTCGGGCTTGTGGTGCTTTGAGAAGTCCCTCAGTATGTACCCAAATCCAAGAGGCCCCTGCCTACTGGACGGACAGCCATGGTGTTCCAATACCCTATGTGGTACTCTCTCGTACAGAAATAGCCTAACACTTGTATACGCCCTCATATTTAATCCGGCAGATACGATGAACATTAGGGATACCGGCTCTCGGCCCTTTCGCGGAGAGACGATGGTCCTACCACAACAGGCTCTTGCCGGTATGCTTGGGCACGAGTGTGCCTTGTGAGTCTTGTTGTTTTTCTGGTTAGCATTAACTCGATGCTGCCTCGTCTCTTCCGTACTGTGCGCTACATCATCTTCTCCATTAGTGAGTCCGATGGCTCTCGAATAGTCTCTGCTGGGAGAATGGAACGACACCAAGGGGTAAAAAATACTGAGGGAGCGGCTACAGTAAGAAATTTAGACAGAGACACCTCGATTTCCTACATTTAGTCACTCATAAATAGGCGCTTCTAGTTTTCACTCTAGCGTAAGGGTGTGCCTTAGGCCTACTGTACCTGTTGCCATTTATCTTCTGCCTTGCGCGACAGCTTCGGCGTAACACAGGCACTGCTACATGAGGGATAGTGTACATGACTCGATAAACGATTGCACTGTCAGTCCGACCAAAGGTGTTGCCACGCACTCTACCAAGTATTGTTGATAACTGTTCTCTCCCGAGGATAACGCACTTTCTCCTTCGTCCTGTATCGCTCCTCACCCCAGGGTTCTGCTCACTTAAAATTGAGAATAGAGAGGTTCACTGGTCATGGGTAGCTTAGGTCGTGTATGTCCTCGACCTGATAAGCTAAACTCGCGAGTGATGCGTATCGGCAATCTGCTGTACCGGAACTTATGGCCTATGTAAAACGAGTCACACATTTCCAGCTACATCCATCTCACAACAGCCCGGCACACATACAACGCCTCATCTTTACCGCCATTACCATGGTAAACGAACATTGAGCTGGGTTTATACTGCGACAAAAAGGTCGTCAGCCCTAATCTGCGCGACCAAACCGGGACACTAGAGCGAATAGTTGGACGTCAGGTTTCTCTCCCATCCTACCCCAGTCATCTTCACCTGGATGTGCTGCCTTCAATCGTTCACCTTTATCCGGCTGTACTTGAAAACGAAGAGTCCATGCGTCCGATAGGAAGTACTCGCTCTCTTGTTTAAGAAACATAGCGCACTTAGTACCCTACGTCGGTTGCGATCTTCAGTATAGGTCGAGAGCATCGCCAGAAATAGCGTAGCCTCTATAAATGTTTCTAAGAGCGACCTAATAGTGGATTCTGGTTACGACCTCAAAGCTAAACCTAGTGAACATATGATGTGAATTAACATGAAAAAATCCACATCTATGTTAAGCCTAACAAGTTGGTGAGCGGTTAGAGCAAGTTGCTCGTCTCTCTATCTATAACCCTGCTAAGCTCCGATATTACTCTCCAGATATTGTAGTAGGTAAATAAGCCTCTCTCAAGTAGATGAATTCGTTGTTTTGTTATCTTAAGCCGCCGTTCAAGCTGCACAGCTGTCGCTGAGGCACTCTTATCGCTCCTAAAATCAAAGAGCCGTTACATTTTAAAAATAAGAAACTCACCTCAGTCAGGGCTTAATCAACCTACTTCTGCAGGATGACACTCTCCTGGCGATGTGTGATGACCCGACTGTTTCCTCACAGCTAGACAAATATGCCGAATTAATATCCTTGGAGCATGGATGTTAGTGTCTTATCCAGCCAGAGTCTGAGTGATCTCGTATGCTCACTTCGAGCTAGAGCCTGTGACTAGAAATCTTCCATCACACTACTAGTGACTACATGGATATACGGCCTGGTTACCCTCTGCCTGGATTGTGTTACACTATACGCTCCTTCATAGTGATTGTCGCTCGTCGTGACACGTAGCTGCTTACAAGTGCTCAGGTCCAAACCAGTGCGGAACACCATCCTCCTAGACAACCCTGAGCCTCCTACCATGGGAAAGCCGTCAACTATTACGTGCCGGAACCGTCCGCGCTGTACTCTCTCGGGTATTCCTTAGTGAGTGCCATAATCTTAATCCGCTTAAGTTACAGAAATATCTCTACAGCGAACACTAAAGCTTGCTTGTCGAGTTGGCAGTATTACCGATGTCTCAATGTTTCTGTGTTCGGGCTCAGTCCTAATTATGGAACGGACTATCCTCAGCCTAGCCTAGCACTAGAAAGTCGTACTAGTCGCCCTAAGTTTCATAATCTACGTGTCTGAGGACGTATAGCGATGTTTGATAACATGAATTAGAGAAGCGCATGTATTATACTATAGACATGGCAAAGAGCAAAATATTGTTCTCTGAAACAGATCGAATATGTCGTTAATTTAAAGTAGGGTAGGCCTACAATAGGCTACGTTAGACCTGTTTGTTCCCCACCAATCAACACACGAAATATAGACTGAACAACACTAATTAGCAGAGGTAGAGGATATCTAGATAGTGGTTTTGTACTGTAGCGTAATTGATCACCATATTGAGTCTTATTGTTCACCGAATGTTATGATGTACTAAGCATAGATGATTGTTAACACATGTCGGACACTGTGTAGTGTCACTTACATCTGCCGTAATCTCTCACTGATGACGGACTCCTGTTACTCTAGCTCACGCGCCACTCGTGCTCGCAATATATAAAAGATACACATACAAATACCACTAGTTAATAGGAGTTCGTGTGACAGAGTGAAGCGCCTACCTGCCTCTCGTCACGTATTTCAGCACACGTTTCCTCGTGCTTGAGACAAACGGACGGGACTCGGTCCAATTGATATCACTCAATCTCGTTGTTCAATAACTTTGCATGTCGTCGATTGAGGCATTGGTTAGGACTACAATTAGGCTTGTGTGAGGGATGACGAATGCGGCTACTCCACGACCGGACTACTCGCTTCACTGCGCGCACACGTCTTCTCCGTCACGCGGAAGACCCATGCAGTGTTCAGATGTTTACTCTCATAAGCGAATAGATTAGCACATCATCTCATCTACTGCTTCATTCTCATCGCACTCCGAGGGCTGTGTGTTCCCGACACGCTCTGTAATTGCATTGACCGAGCTGCGGTACTCCTCCCGAGACTGTTATCTATTCCAAGAAAAACTGAAGATCTCTCAGGTGATTTCAGCGTGAGGCAACATGTATGGTTTCCGCGATTGTTTCACACACCCCAGACCCTGCGGCCAAAGTCCGGAAACTCCAAGGCGTATCTCGTGACAGGTTCCAGCAGCCCTAGTTGCCGTGAAGTCTCCTACCAACTTTCTCTCAATTCCGTGGAAGTGACAAGCTATTATTGGTGAATAATTGATGAAAAATTTCTCTAAGAGACCAGTCCCCGTGCTCTGTCTCTCAGCTCCAGCAGCGCATGTGAACGGTTGCTAGTATACCGATAGGTGTGGCTTTCCTTCGCTGAGTTTGGACATACTCACAGCCGCGTAGGCTATTGCTTCATAGCCCTCCAACTTCTCTAGAACGATTGCGACTCAGGCAGTGCGAGGACAGGCGAGCAGAACATATCACACTTACATCCAGATCTCTCTTAAGCATAATTAATGGGACTGACGTAACTGTCATAACGTGTTTATCCCACGATTTCATGAGCTTTGTAGCAGTATAAGAAAATACATCTGACATCCCGCTAACGCTCCATCATAATCCTCGGTGACAATGAGGATGAGATTTGAGATCTGGCATGATGCGGCTCTGGAATACCGATGCGGGACTGCGTATGTCTTCGAGTGGTCAGAGTATGATAGAGTTCTATGGATTCCTAGTATCTCGTTGTAGAACTCTGAATATGGTGGTTGGAGAAGAAGACACACGGTCCTATCTTCCCACCGTATGCCTATTCTCTGTATCGCTAATAATTCTCCACTACTCTTTTTACACCACTCTAGAGGTAGCAACACGATCGCCACAATCACTACTATGAATTCAGAAACAATCTTGCTCCCAACAGCACTAGACGGGAAAGAATATAAGTTGTCCGAACTACATCTTATAACGTACACGACGATGACAATCACACAATGAAGGTGGCATCAGTGACAAATCTCGAATAACCTCACAAAGCATATCACACAGCAACTCTTCCCTAGGTCAGTTGTAACGCACGCAGTGATGTCAGAGGCAACACAGGAGTGTCAACAGGAAACTACAATAACAATGGTGTGAACTGCGAGACTAGACGACGACACTATTTCATTGCTAGGATTAAGGCCGCATATTTGGGTGTAATTAGCGGAGTTAAATCTGCTCACGAGTCACAAGGAATAACGAACCGAGTCCCAGAGCGGACACACGGTGGAGAACCGATTATCAGGAGGACGTGGGTCCTAGACTAATGCGCTATACGCTTCTCGCGGATTCTTGGAGTCACTTGGACTCCTACCTAGATGATAAGCGACATACTTGATACACTTGCCAGCAGTGTTAGATTAGGAAGATCAGCTATACAAGAAGCAGCAGACAGTCTCGCTCACGGCCGCTGTTGAAAGAGGATAAAAAGTAAAGCATGGGTCACAGATTATAGTAACACTAACATGTGATGTTGTCAGACGGAATATGCTTAATATTCTAATACAATTGCAAAGATTACTATTTGTATATGGGATATGGCGCAGCTCATTTCTTCGTAAGTCCAAGTACTCTAATGTTGTGGAAGTCACGGCACTCAGTATCGTCTCTCAGTCGTGAGCAATATTTCATAAGCAGCTAGCATTTGGTTCAGTGAACGTCTCTCCTAGATCTCCAAGCTCCACTCCACGACGTGAAGCGATAATCTCTCTCTCCTTGACTATACTATTTACACGTTGAGATGTCTCTCCACTGTGTATGCCGGATTTTTTTATTTCATTAATCATTGCCTCATATATCCTTATAAATTCTTTAATGCAAATGTCAAACTGCCTCAGCTGCCTCAGGTACCTACGGATAAAATAAACACGATCTCATTTATGTAGCGGCTCTTTATAGAACTATAATGCAGGAATCTAAACAATATCTGAACATATGTGATAACACAACTTCCATCGGTGTTTATGCTTCAAATTTACTTAAAAATTATGTTATATTCTCTTTTGTTTGATTGAATTAGGCATTAGTGTTGAGTTCTCAGATCTACCCATTATGGTGGTGATCACTGATTAATTAATGAATATGAGTCTCTATACTGTGAGCAGTGTTTACTGAGCGGTGATCCCATACTCTAGACATGCGTGTGGCAAACCTATCTTCTGTCTCTATGGTCAATTTCTCGATGCTTTATGAGCATAGTAACTTCGAACTAATCGCGAAGTATTTTGGAGAGGATTTACTTGTCGAGGTGTTTTCTGCAATGATTACTACCTATTATATCACAGCTCGAGGAGACGTAGAGTGACGTTTTAGCATTTAGTGTAGAAGAATGCTTGGCTTGAGAATGTACAAGACAGAAGGAGTTTGTCCGATTGTGTCGAGGTTTGTTCTCTCTTGGTCGCATGTCAATTTTTTTCACGAACTAAATCAGCCTGCATTTTTTAATGGTAACTGTGTTAAGGGTTTGGGTTTGGGTGTTGGTGAGCAGTCTGGAAATGTGTGACTTGCAGTTTACAATTTAGGGCCATAAGTATACAGCAGATTGCCGTGGCGTTGTTCGCTCTCAGTGTTATTCTCAAAATCAGGTCACAAGAATAAGTCATGTTTTTCTCAACTGCACTATTTAAGCATTATGCTCTGGACTAGTAAACGCCAGGTATTGACCAGGTCTAGTGCTTGTGATTACATCTCATTAGGTAGCAGATGGATATTGCGCTTTCGCTCGAGTGGTAGGAATGTGACTAATGTACTACATGATACAAATGAGTACATCACTAAGTCTTGGGCTAGTACTTCGCGAGATTATGTAAAAAGGTTCAGAGATAGTCCAGAGAAAAGTCAGAGAAAATCTATCTCCTGTCTTCTCTGTTCTGATCAATATACTAATCGCCTCATCTGCTGACTGCTCTGTGTGTGTCTGGACTGACACGTCGAGCACCAAGACCCAGGATTATCTATGCTATATCGAGCTTCTTACAGTAGGTGATCATACAACTACTGTATGAAGTCGCTATCGGTGGTGCATATAATATGCTAAATAATCGCAACTTGCTGGTCTTTACTGTCATGCATGTCATGATTCTGATTGGTTGGTTCAGTCTGAGATATTCGTCGCGTGCTCCATTTTCCAGCACATTTGGGACTACTTGTAAGCCCGTGTCGACTCATTTGATGAGACTATATACTAGAAGTGCTGTACTCATGATTATAAACTTCCCGGATTATACTCCAATGCTATATGCTATCGATCACACCAGAAGTATGATCGAAGCTACCGACAGATTTGGATCTCCGTGCAAATGTTCCTCGCTCTACATAGACACTGTTGAGCTGTCATAAAAGTAAGAATGCTGGACTGAGCTCACGATCTCTCTCCTCCCACAATGATACAGGTGAAGAGATGACGATTGTTGATATGTGTGTGATTACCTTAAAGTTTGTATGGCTTAGAAGTGCATGATACGGAGGCTCGCAAAATTGTTGACACCTTCATGCTCTGGCCCCGTGCAGAATGGTTTGTTCGTCCTATGTGTGGTCGTTTTTGACTATTGGGTCTTTTACCTTGTTGTTCTAGTCTCTATATGACTCAACAATGCTGCGTACATGGTATCGTGTAGAAATGGCTCTCCCATTTTCAGTCTTTGCTTAGCCTAAGCCCCTTACTCTTCCGGGGTCCAGCCGCCATTTGACCGTGCATGAAAACTATTTTGCGTTGGCATAGCATAAAGTACCTGGACTATGTGTAATGTAGGCCATAAAAAGTCCCATTTTGAGGATACTGTGATTGTTCTTAACTCACATCCCTTTATTGAGCTGCGGGCGCTACTCAAAAAAAAGTTACAGGTGTTTTACATTCCATTGCGAATTGACAATCGTTCCTTTATGTTTTTTTTTGAAAAATCTTTCACACTCTCCTTCTCCGCTCCTCCAGTGTCCAAATAACGCATATCCACCCTTCGTCTGATCCACAACTCTCTCCAGCGGAAAAGCGTGACTTTCATTACAACCCACTCACGTCAAAGCTACCTGAAACACTTAGGGTGATCTCAGATTACGTGAGCAATGAAGATAAACTGGATCGTGACTTGTGAGACTACAATTCGTGCGTTGCGAACTACACTGTGCATCCGTGCTTGAAACAATGTTGCATATTGTCCTAGTGCGCAATATCTGGCTTGGTTTGAGCAAGATAGTCAACCAGACTCTAGGAACTTAGAGTATTGTTCAGCAAGGGACAGTAGGAGATTTATGAGTTTATATTCTTTTAGGGAACCACTCTGAAATTCCTAGTACATGACCCCATAGTTAAGTTCAAATTGTTCTTAGTCACCACCACTAGGTAGCAGTAGACTCTTGTTTCAATCATCGCTATTACTCTACACTTATCTCCTCATGAGGATACAGAATAATAATTTCGGCTATACTAATCTCGATCACTCGGATCATTTACTAAATGTATCTTATCGAAACTAACATGATCGATAAGGTCTCTTCAGCTGGACCACATCAGCTTAGGAGAAAGTCGTCGAACTTGAGTCATTACCTCGTGATAGGTGTGATTCATACTATATCCTAGTATATTTAGAAGCATGTCCACATAGCACTCGAGTATCAGCGATTTGAACTTACTCTCACATCATAAATTATCTCAGATTTACTTGTGGGTGGTGTCCTCGTGACCTAGGAAACCTCATTACAGGTAACAGACGATCAGGTGTGAAAGGGCTGTCTTTATTTAGAGATTGTCCTCTTATAATTTCTTACTTACACTTAACTTGATCACAGCACGCCAAGCTAGTTCCACATACATAACATAATAGACAATAGTAGTCTCAAGTTTTCCACTGAAGTATCATTAGAATATATTCAGATCTACCATTAACATCCACAATTGTGTTGATATGTTGTGGTGAATTAAATATTATAGTGAGTGACACATTCAAGTACACTTATAGCAATCTTTGTGATTGCATCTATTCCTAATAGGTGGGGTGAGATGCTTCAATTACACATGCTCTCATACTTTCTAATTTTCGCTTTTATTCTATGCAATGACTCGACAGTGATGACATAGCTTATGACATGAGTTCATATGAACTAGAATCCTGTTCAGCAATCGAATATTTAACAGTACATGTAATACTATTCTGTCACTCGACTCGTATGTTCTGGCTTCAGCCCCCTAATATACCGTGTACTCGTATCGGCAGCTCTGTTGTGATAGGGTTTATCCCAATTAGTCGTACTGTTTCAAAAGATGTGCTAGTGGCAGTTGGTTCAACCAATGCGTTACTGGATAGAGCACCCTTCGACACCTTCCGTTGATCAGAATGTCTTTATAGAACTATATCATACTATACACTCAATATTAATGTCACAAATTGATCTAATATGCTCCACGTTCGTATGATTTGGCATCGCTGTTCCATGCGGTGAAGAGTAGGAGGCCAAAGCGCAGCAGTTGATTGATAGCATCTACAGCTGTTGCGATAAGAACTACGAACACAACACACTAACTGAGCTGAGTAGCTAACTCTAATAGCTCATTACTCTCATCACCATCAAACAGAGCTGAAGCCGATTAGTACGATCAGTGTGTTTTTACTCGATACCGACTTGTAAGTGTAAGTATGAGAATCGCATAGCTCATTAAATCATGACTAGTAACATAGACCACACTTAACCCTCCAATAAAATACGCTCCATACAATCGTCTCCTCTATTAGAATGTCGGCAATCACTTGGCAGTAGCAGAGCGTCCGCCTGTGTTATCAGAGCTGTCGCTCGTTTAGATATGTGAGATCTCAACTCGCGTGCATAGACAGGATGGAGAAACATTCATTCATAAATAGGTCATGTGCTGACACTCTTGAGCGTGTTAGTAGGTGACATAAGAACCATCAGTATCGTCCCTATGAGTGCTCCTTACTTACCAAAGTGAGCACCCTCCTCTAGTGAACGTTACTGATCTCGCCTATAGGGTGATACTCATATAGCCTTTGCTCGGGGCCTACACTTTGTGGATGGAGATTCTGAGATAATCTCTCCTGAGAGCTATGATCTCTCGTACTCAATTTGATTTGTCTATGAGTCTGTATTTATATGTGTCACAGCGTCTCTGGAACTTGAGAGCGCAAACACGTGCTGTCGTGTCTAAAGTATTGATACGTTTCTCTCAGTATGGTGCGTTTATATTATGATAATATCAGTTAAGACACAGCGTGGTCCATCTAGTCTCTCTTCTGACTGTAATGTCGATATCTATAGATCTTTATAACTCTGATATGAAAGATATCCATCTATTTGTGGCAGTCCTGCTATGATTTAGATAGTTAGAGTCTTGCGATTTGCATCTCTATACCTTATTGCTTTTGTGAGTCTGTATTTTTTACTCATTGACCAGTATGGTCAAGTTTATAATTCGAAGTCTTAATAGTGAATAAGATAGGATGTGCGGTGAACTTGTTATCTCATTTGTTAGTACAGAACACCTCTATTACCCGCTTATTGCTCAGTCAAGTAATATGAGCAATCTTCCACCTTAATACGATACTTCCTTATGATACGGATTGACTATATCTTTAGTAAATGTGTGTGAGTGCTAAGTTGCTGGACTCTGTCTAAATAATTTATAAAAAAAACAAAATGCTCTCGATGGTCAATCAGAAGTGTGCAATATCGTCAACTATTTTAACATAGATAGTCTAGACTGGCGATTACGCTCCACTGGTCCACTAAATCAGCGTAGACATTGGTCAAATTAAATTTGGCACTCCAAGGTTTGCTCCAACCCTTCGGGATGTACCGATTACGGCAATCGTTCTGGAGCTTAAAATAAGCCAGCGGGAGTTGGGTGCGGTTTCGGGATAAGCATTTGTTCTCAGGATCTTTGTCTGTGCTTAAATGTGGCAGTTCAGGTTACCTTAGCAGAATCTCTGGCTCCTTCTTGCAGTAATTTGTTTCTCGTTTCCTCTCTCATGAACGACTCACTCTCCCGTGTGCTTACACCAGACAGCAAATGCTCGGATCCAAAGTTCTCCCTCCAGATAAGTCGCCTAAAGATGCGAGTATAGTGGATTTCATTAGGGGAACAACATAGGGTAATGTTAATATATGGAAAAATACACATCTCTTAGTTAGACTGTTCAGAGATCTAAACGATATGACACTTGCATACATTCCTGGCTGTTGGTCAAGTTCTCGTAACGTGGGGACGCTCAGACGACAACTTTGTTGATGTTCGCTCGCTGACCGCTGGAGACAGCAAGGTAGATTGAGAGAGAAGAAGACGAGCGACAGGAAGCGCAGTCTCCTGGCTGTTCAACCGGTATTAGTGATTGAGTGAGGAAAAGTGCTCAAAGGATCAACGGATGTGGTGCGGCCCATTTAGATTGTTGAATGACAGGCGCAGGGGAAGCAGACGGGAGGACATGTAAGCGATGAGGGCTGTGTATTGTGTCCTTGTAGAACTGTAGGTGACGTGGAAGACCCCGCACCTGCACAGAGTTAGAATAAGAGGCGAGAGGAGCAAGCGGTATTCATCCCTCTGGTTCTTTCTTCCACGGAAAATAGGTTGTCTATGCGTGCGATTGCGAGCGCGATACAACCAACGACGAGGAGCACAAAATAATGTTTCCCTCCCAGTGTTTTAACTGTTGGTGCCACTTGTTAGGGTCAAGATTTCAGAATTTCATTCGTCACATGGTATATGGTGGTTACACCCATCAGTGAAACG
This sequence comes from Salvelinus sp. IW2-2015, assembly GCF_002910315.2. Classification (NCBI taxonomy): domain Eukaryota; kingdom Metazoa; phylum Chordata; class Actinopteri; order Salmoniformes; family Salmonidae; genus Salvelinus; species Salvelinus sp. IW2-2015. The sequence goes on along the minus strand of NC_036839.1, from coordinate 39,765,099 downwards.
CGGTCTTAGGCTTAGGGGCGCGCTCTCTGCGCAAACAATGCAGAGAGATAAGGAACAAGCATTACAAAACAAGTAGAAAAATACATACCACAATAGTAACGATAATTGGCTAATCAGTGGATTGGGAGTATTCAGACCCCTCGACTGTTTTCGCACATTTTGTTATCTACAGCCGTTATTCTAAAATTGATTAAATAGATTAAATAAGTATCCTTTGCACCCCATTATTTTCTATCTTCCATTTACCATAACTTCTCCACTGCAAATTACCTGTCCAGTATAATTTACTATGCTATATTGCTACTTTACTTCACCACCATGGCCTTTTTTTTGCCTTTACCTCCCTTACTCATATGCTTCACATATGTTATATAGACTTATTTTTCTACTGTATTCATTGACTGTATGTTTGTTTTACTCCATGTGAAACTCTTGGTGTTGTTGTTATGTGATTCGAACTGCTTTGCTATTATTTCTTGGCCAGGTCGCCACATTGTAAATGAGAACTGGTTTCAACTTGCCTACCTGTAAATAAGGTCTAAAAAAAAAATTTTATTTACAATAATACAATACATATCATTCTCAATCTTAACACAATAACCATACATGACACAGCAGATAACAGGTTTTTGTGAGCAATTTTGCAATTCAACTTGGAGGAGTGACGCTCCTAGTGGTGGGCTTCCAACTGAGTCTGCATCTTGTGGTGGACATTGCATTTATCGATATCAGATGCCTCACACCGTCTATTTGATGATAGACGGAGGAGGAAGCTGATACCCACATGTTTGTGGACATGGGCATGTCAGAGAGGATAAGTCGAGGCTCTCGATTGAGACACACCTGAGGTCAAAGAGAGATGATCCGATGCAAGTAGTCAGTCCGAGACAGGGATTGTTCGAGGGCAGGAGATCTGTGGAAGGGTGCCCAATAGCACGGAATAACCTCGCACGTGCGATAAGATCTGGGTCGGAGCACTGGGGGTCACTCACTCTATAAATGGGTGCTGGATGAAGCTTTGTGAAATGACCCACACAACGGACTCTTCTCAGCTCGAGGCTCACCAGCTGCGCGCCTTCGCGCTGTCGGCCCCCCGGCCTCCACCGAACTCTCCAGATCGGCCATGTGGCCCCGGCGATTGCAGGGCACAGTTTGGCAGGCCAAAACGGAGCAATCGGGGAGACGTTTCACTCGTGCGAAGGGAACACTGTCTCAGTACTAGGGAAGGTGTTCACTCCATGGTAAACGAGATGCAACGGCGAGCTGGTCCTGCACGAGAGGGAGAGGAGGTGGGACTTCCTCATACCGTGACGCGAGTCATCGGTGGAGCAGAACATTCCAGCAAGGGAAACCATCTTCTCAGCGGCTCCACTCAATCAGGCCAGCGGAGCCACTCGCTTAGTAACAAGACGGCAACATAACGGCCCGCTTGGAGTTTGCCTAAAAGGCACCTAAAGACACCTCAGACCATAGTGAGAACAATGATTCTCTGGTTTTGAGTGGGCGAGGAGAGGATGAGGTACAGGGAAGAGGGCAACGTAGGTTAGATTGGAACAATGCGATTAGTACTTCAGCGGTTTCCCTTGGGCCTGTGATGAATGTGCTACCATGAGTACGTGCCCGCTTCCTGTGCTGTGAGTGGAATAGTGCCTTGTAGTGTTAGTAGGGTGGTGTGCGGAACTGTCTCTCAATTCCCTCTTAGCTCTGTGGTGGTGAATGAGTGAACTTGACTAGCCCGCTCTCTCCATCCCTTCTCTTCTAGCCCCAGTGAGTTTCTCCTGTGGCTGCTCTGAAGGCACCTTGTGGGAAGAAACACGAGCGAATTCTCATGAGCGTGCAGTCGTTCTAGAGGAGGGTTACTTGTGAGTTGGGCGAAGTGGAAGTTTTTTTCAGTGTGACCTTACCATAGGGGTGAAGCTTGGGGTTGGAACGAACTACAAGAACTAAGCCCGCGCTCACATTCGCCGGCGAACAGGGAGACAAGCTTTACTCTGGACAAGGAGCCAAGCATACCTGTGAACCGCGCCACCCCAGCTATCCTCAACATGCTGACTTGAGGAGAGACCTTAACTGTCTGTTTTAGCCTCGCAGTCCACATAGTTCGTATTGGTGCCTGTATTCCTATTGTTAGTAAAAAATCAAATCAAATATGTAATATCCTCCCAGCGGTTGTGATGATTTCTAAAGGAACTACATAGTTCTACTACAGGGACCACCTGTAAACAATTTAGATAGTCCTTTCCTATCTATCCTCTCTTATAGACTGGCCTCCCAGATACCCTTCCTCATCTGTCCTCCACCTGTGTGTGCGCCTATCATATACCTTCTGTTTCTCATACCCTTTCATCCATCATCTCATACGCTTCTCTATATCAATCCGACACTTTCATCTCTGCATCTCTCCCTAGGTTAACATTCATACACCTCATAGGTACATCGCTCATTTCGCGTATGCCTCCCATCACACACGTCTTCCTTCGAATTGTCCTGCATGATCTGGTTGTCTTCTCCCACACCATCTCCAGATGGCCTCATCCCTAGTGCACTTACTTCGTAATCACTCACCTTCAATCCTCATCTCTGCTTCTCATATACCTCCACCTTCAATCTCATCTTCTGTACATTTTCTTGTTCGCTCACCTTTCGAGACCTGAAATAGCTGCCATCTTATGCACTGTCTCTTACCGTCCCCCATTTCCCAGCCCTGTAAATCGACTTTGAGCAATGGATTAAGAGAGAATGGGAGAACTTCCTTCAAATACAAGTTTGCCAAAGCTTGTCAGTATTGTCCATTTCCTCTCATACAACGATACACTCTCTTCCTCGAGGTCCTATCCTTTTTTTCTCTTACTCCGCTGCCATAATCCTGCCTCATCTTTCCCTTCTCACTTCCTCTCTTCCTTCGTCTCCTGTCAGAATACACGTGTCTCGTGTCTCCTATCCAAACTTTACCAATCCTTCATCTTAAGTAATCCTTACTCTTGTTCCATCCTACTCTTCAGCATTCTGTTCTTTCATTCTATTACCTATCTCACTTCTCTTTCCCACCTTCCTTCTACATACAACTCCTCCATGTTTTTTGCTCTTTGCTTAACCTTCCTTCCTTATGTGCATCGCGTCATAATTTCGTATTGCTGTTCTCCTTCCTCAACCTGTCATACGCTGCGTATCTTTTTACACTATAACATCTTCCTCCAAACTTTCATCCATCTTAGCCTTCACTCGTTCAATCCCATATACATTCTGCATAAATAAGTCCACTAGTCTTGTCTCGTCTCTCCATCACGGTACTCCTTATTCCTTCCGAATGCATTGTATGTACACAGTCTCCTTCTCTTCTCCACCTTCATCCTATCTATCCTTCTCTTCTCCCTTTCATCCTCATCTATTCCTTCTCTTCCTCCACTTCATCTCATCTATCCTTCTCTTCCTCCCCACCTTCATCCTCATCTATCCTTCTCTTCCGACGCCTTCATCCTCATCCTACCTCTCTTCGCGACCTTCATCCTCATAGGAAGAAGGAAACATCTAAAGAGTGTTTACAGTGGTCCCTTAGTGAACTTATTATTTCCTTTAGAAATCATCAGAACCTCTGGAGGGTTTACATTTTGATTTTATTTTTAACTAACAAAGGAAACAGGACCAATACGAACTATGTGACTGGGCTAAAACAGACAGTAAGGTCTCTCCTCAAGTTCAGCATGTTGAGGATAGCTGGGGTGCGGGCAGCGGTTTGACCAGGTAGAGCTTGTCTCCTTGTTCGCTGGTGAAGATGGGGGCTTTCTTGTAGTGTTCCACCAGTTCATCTATGGAGCTAAACTTGCGCTGGCCAATACAGTAGACCTCCTCTGAACACTGCACCTTGAAGTGCTTGTTCTTCCCAGGYGCCTTCAGAGACACAGAGAAATCACTGGGCTAGAGGGAGAAGGATGGAGAGAGCGAGAGTCAGTTCACTTTACACACAACATAGATGAAACATCTCCAACACCCTACTAACACTACTCACTATCCACCAGCAGAGGGCACTATGACTTCATTTAGAAATCACAGGCCAATGGGAAACCCTGGTCTATCTCTTCTCACACACTCCTACCTCCCTCCCCTTCCTTCATCCTCTCCTCCCCCACTCACCGATGACTCGCTGTCACGTATGAGGAAGTCCCCCTCCTCTCCTCTCTCGTTGAGGACCAGCTCTGCTTGGTGTCTGGTCACCCCTCCGTAGTACCAGTCCCTGCCTGCAAACTTGCCCTCGCACGCCGGGGCCACATGGCCGATCTGTGGTGAGCCGGGGGGCGACAGCGGAAGGGCGGGGAGCCYGGGAGGCCCGTTGGTGTCATTCAGCACCAGCACGTAGTTTTTGGGCACCAGGCCCACCAGACCSCGGGTGTTCCGGCAGCGCCACCACTCTGGGTCGTTCTCAGGTTTCTCAACAACCTCCATCACCTCTCCTTTCTCAAAGTTCAGCTCCTCCTCCGTCACTGAGCTGAACGGGTAGAGAGTCTGGACCAGCTGGAGCGCAMCACTGCCCTCGCCACCCCGGCTGCCACCACCTCCCGCCCGCCCGTTGGTAATCGTGGCCTCCCTGCCCCTCCCTGGATAACCTGGGGAGTCCCTTCCTCCTCTACCCCCTTCACCCTCTGCGGGGTCCTCCAGGACATAGTTAGAGGGGAACCAGCCCACACGGCCCCCCTGGCTGCCCCGCCACCAACCGTCACTGCACTTCTCCATCACCGTGACCCGGGACCCCTTGGCTAGGGTCAGCTCGTCCTCGCGCTCCGCCACGTACGAGAACTTGACCACAGCCAGGATGTTGAGGTCGTAGACCCGCTCGGCCCCTCCTCCGCCACTCCCATTGGAGGGGTACTCCGCATCTGTGCTGGGCGTGGGGAAGGCGTCACTGGCACTCTGCTTCCTTCTGCCTTTACCCAGTCCTGAGACACAAAGACAGAAATCACTACATCAGTATGTTAAGCTAACCTACCATGACATTTTATTTTAGACAGCCAGTCAAAGACAACATTATTGGTGTTGCCAATAAAAAGTACTGTGGATTTCTTCCAGTTGGCAGCATTGGCAGGGACTGGTACTCCAACACTTGTATAACCAGATACTAAGGAATAATCAACAAGGGGTTATGCGTCTTATGGAAAATAATAAACAGCTAGGAGTTGCATTATTTTCCAGAGAACATAGCTGATTATCTCTTTTATACCATGGCTATAATTGAACACAGTTGCCTCATGGCTATAATTGAACACAGTTGCCTCTAGAAATGTGTTCAACATCCACTGAAGTAGCTAGCAAGTTAACTAGAAAGCTACAGTAGTTGCCTTGGTAACCAAACACAGACTTGCTAGTTTAGCTAACCAAACCACAATGCCAATGTTTTCAATTTGACTTGCTTTCAAAAGCAGCTCAAACATGGAAGAATGAACTACAGACAGTTAATTCTACAACGGGTGGATCTAATCCTGGATGCTGATTGGTTAAAACCGCATTCCAGCCTGTGTCTATTCCACCTGTTGTGAAATCGTTAGATTACTTGTTAGATATTACTGCACGGTCAGAACTAGAAGCACAAGCATTTCAMKACACTCGCATTAACATCTGCTAACCRTGTGTATGTGACCAATACAATTTGAAGTGACAACCGGCTAAAGCTATGCCTATTTACTCTGATCCATCTCACTGTGCAATCCACTGTCTCATCAGCCCAGCCATACAATTTATAAACTTGATCTCTACTGTAAAAACCATCTAGAGATTTTCTCCCATTTCTTTTAGACTAGCAATTGGTTTTCAATAGCGATTTGCATAAACCTTGCTGTCGGTCTCTCTGACATTTCCAACATTGMATTTCAATATTGAAACAATCTCCAGCTGTCCAATAGTAATGAACATGTAGGGGTCGGGAGTCGGGACAGACAGTTTTTCTCARCCAGTCRAAATCAGGAATAGGCATCATTTTAGGACATATACGAAAGACATTTCAATGGAAAACAGATCAACCGAAACTAAGTGCAGCTAGTTTRCAGTCTTTCCAGCTTCAGTTTGAAGTGATTGTGTTAGCTGTGTTGTTRGCTAGCTCCTCTGAACAACAGTGTCCTGACGAGAGAACACATTTTCTATGCCAGGTGAAATCGCTCATCATTAGCTCATTCTTATGAATGTATCCAAATAAATGTCACTAGAAAACAGCTTAAACATGCAGCTACTTTGCTGTTATTCTGGCTGCGGTGTTTAACGTGACTAAGTTAGCCGTAGTTGGGTAGCTAGCAAGCAAGGGATAAGAACGTTGCCAGCTAGTATGACAATAGAACATTTAGGATGAACGACTGGGTCACATCCATAGATACAGAACAAAAAGACTGAACGACGGTCGCGTCTGGCAACCGAACTGATAGAACGAACGACCAGCCGGCTTGGGTAGCAACCCTAGATTTGTGTCAGGACTATATTTTGTGGAAGGATGAAATAGTATGAATAAATTAATCTAAATAAAAATGTAATGAAAATATGTCAATCATTATTTGAATATGTTGGTAACCCGTTATATTTAAGTGATAATGCCCTCGATTAACCCCATGCCAATGTATCCTCCAAACACATTCAAGCCAATCAGAAACAAGTATTCAACAATGCCATGATATTAACATCTTTCATATCCACAACCGAAAACAAGTTATAACTCCAGTGGTATTGAGAAAGTAAATAAGACAGCAGGAGCCGAAGCTGATTCCCCCACCGCCTGCTTGTCTCCAGTGTGAACCCCGCCTCGCAACCCCTGCCTTGTCTCCCAGTGTGCCCCCCCACCACCTGCCTTGTCTCCCAGTGTGCCCCCCCAACCCCTGCCTTGTCCTCCAGTGTGCCCCCCCCCCCACCTGCCTTGTTCCCAGTGTGCCCCCCCCAACCCCTGCCTTGTCCTCCCAGTGTGACCCCCCCAACCCCTGCCTTGTCTCCCAGTGTGTACCCCCCCAACCCCTGCCTTGTTCTCAGTGTGACCACCCCCCCCCCAACCCCTGCCTTGTCTCCCAGTGTGACCCCCCCCCCCCCACACCCTTGCCTTGTCTCCCAGTGTCCTGA
>NC_036839.1:39732823-39757555 GCF_002910315.2 Salvelinus sp. IW2-2015 | reverse complement strand
GCCTGAAGCCTCAATTTAGTGCCCCCCCCCCCAACCCCTGCCTTGTCTCCCAGTGTGGTTCCCCTCCAACCCCTGCCTTGTCTCCCAGTGTGGTCCCCCCCCAACCCTCCTTGTCTCCCCAGTGTGGTCCCCCCCCCCAACCCCTGCCTTGTCTCCCAGTGTGTCCTCCCCCCCAACCCCTGCCTTGTCTCCCAGTGTGTTCCCCCCCCCCAACCCCTGCCTTGTCTCCCAGTGTGTTCCCCCCCTCAAACCCTGCCTTGTCTCCCAGTGTGTCCCCCCCCCCCCCCCCCCCAACTCCTGCCTTTTCTCCCAGTGTGACCCCACCCCCCAACCCCTGCCTTGTCTCCCAGTGTGACCCCCCCCCCCAACCCCTTGCCTTGTCTCCCAGTGCCCCCACCAAACCCCTGCCGGTCTCATCTCTCTTCTTCTGCACTCTGGGCCCAGCTGGGGAGTAAACACGTAAGATAGAGGACAAAACAAACACATACAGGTAACTGCCAGAATAAAGGAAACACCAACAATCTTAATAGGGCACCACGAGCCAGAACAGCTTCAAACTAATGTTCACAATCACATGCATGTACATACAAGATTGCACACACATGCACAGACACTACATACACAGTAATTCTCTCAAACCCACATACAGTAAACACACCGAAGTGACACACACACACACACACACTCCATCACAACTGCTAGTGTGTTTGTCACAACTCCCATCTCCTCATTAAACCAGGCATTCAGCACCACCGACATGCTCTAGCTCAGCTAACCGAGTCCCCTCAAAAAGCTGAAAATAGTACATTCGAGCTGGGGAGGAAAGTGGAGCAGACAGCCTGGTGCGTGGCTCTGCTGTGGTACTGACAGGCAGGCAGTGGATCAAAGGTGCCTCTACACCTACCCGTCTCCTCTCCCTGCCTCCATCTCCTGCACAACGAAGACAGCAAGCTCTCTCCTGTCTCCTCCATGTTGATTATTTACCTGTTGTAACCCATGTTGAGCGCTAGCTAGGGCCAACTAAGAGTTGTTCTGATGCTTTCAGTTGTCACACCTAGGGAGATGGGTGACTGACATACAGATGACTAATAGCTCCGGTGGTTGGATGCTGTGCAGACAGACCCCATCAGGGCAGCTCTTACTGTACAAACCAATTACATCTTAAATAAAAGTCACCAAACATACTTTAGTTGTTCTGTTAGTTATGCAGTAATAAGTACAATTACATTCCACTGCAAACACATTCCCAATGTTGTAATTTGTTTAGTCACAACACAGGGAAAAGTGACAACTGTGTGTCAGTGTTTGAGTTGCAGTGTAGAGCCAGGTCACAGCTCTGTAGATGACAGCTAACTCAGAAAGTTATTGGGTTCACACAGAGTGGCACTAAACTTTCCTCCTGCTTTGTTGTGGGAGAGAGAAATGGGTGAGGAGAGGTGGAGGGAGGAGGCTCCCTTGGCAGCTGTTACTAACACACAGAAGACCAGACATCACAGGACAGAACTCACAGAAAAGAGGGGGAGAGTGAGAAAGAGAGCGAGAGAGAAAAAGCGAAACAGAAAAAGAGGGCAAAAAAGAGGGCGTGATCGAGGAAAAAAAGAGAGAGAGAAAGACAGAAGGGGATGAAAAATGCAAACAAGACAGGAATATTGAACAGACCATAATGTTTAAAAGAAGAGTCAAGGTCCATGTACAACAAGCCACTGAGGAGTGGCTTCCGTCTGGCCACTCTACCATAAAGGACTGATTGGTGAAGTGCTGCAGAGATGGTTGTCCTTCTGAAGGTTCTCCAATGTCCAGAGGAAATCTGTGACCAAGGCCCTTCTAGCCTGATTGGTCAATTTGGCTGGGTGGCCAGCTGTAATTATTTTTTATATAACTAGGCAAGTCAGTTAAGAACAAATTCTTATTTACAATGACKGCCTACCCTGGACGACGCTGGGCCAATTGTGCGCCGCCCTATGGGACTTCCAGTCACGGCCGGATGTGATGCAGCCTGGATTCAAACCAGGTACTGCAGTGACGCCCCTTGCACTGGGATGCAGTGTCTTAGACCACTGCACCACTTGAGCCCAAGAGAGTCTTGGTGGTTCCAAACTTCTTCAATTTAACTTGTTTGGGATAGGGGGCAGCATTTTCACGTTTGGATGAAAAGCGTGCCCAGAGTAAACTGCCTGCTACTCAGTCCCAGTTGCTAATATATGCATATTATTAGTAGATTTGGATAGAAAACATTCTGAMGTTTCTAAAACTGTTTGAATGATGTCTGTGAGTATAACAGAACTCATATGGCTGAAACCTGAGAAATCCAACCAGGAAGTGGGAAATCTGAGGTTTGTGGTTTTTCAAATCTTGGTCTATCGAATACACAGTGTCTATGGGGTCATATTGCACTTCCTAAAGCTTACACTAGATGTCAACAGTCTTTGAACCTTGTTTGATGCTTCTACTGTGAAGTGGGGGCGAATGAGAGGGGATTGAGTAAGGTCTCTCCCAGAGAGCCACGAGCTGACCATGCGCGTTCATGTGAGAGTTAGCTTGAGTTCCATTGCATTTCTGAAGACAAAGGAATTCTCCGATTGGAACATTATTGAAGATTTATGTTAAAAACATCCTAAAGATTGATTCTATACTTCGTTTGACATGTTTCTACGGACTGTAACGGAACTTTGACTTTTCGTCTGCTCCTAGTGATCGCGCGTCATGAATTTGGAATACTGGGCTAAAAGCGCTAACAAAAAGGTGGTGTTTTGGTCATAAATTATTAACTTTATCGAACAAATCAAACATTTATTGTGGAACTGGAATTCCTGGGAGTGCATTCTGATGAAGATCAAAGGTAAGTGAATATTTATAATGCTATTCTGACTTCTGTTGACTCCAAAATGGCGGATATCTTTATGGCTTATTTGGGCTCTGAGCACTGTACTCAGATTATAGCATGATGTGCTTTTTCCGTAAAGTTTTTTTGAAATCTGACACATCGGTTGCATTAAGGAGAAGTATATCTTTAATTCTGTGAATACCACTTGTATCTTTTATCAATGTTTATTATGAGTATTTTCTGTAATTGATGTGGCTCTGTGCAAATTCACGAGATGTTTTGGAGGCAAAGCCAAATGTAAACTGAGGTTTTTGGATATAAATATGACTTGATCGAAAAAACATACATGTATTGTGTAACATGTTGTCCCGGGAGTGTATCTGATGAAGAATATCAAAGGTTAGTGATTCATTTTATCACTATTTCTGCTTTTTGTGACTCCTCTCTTTGGATGGAAAATCGCTGTATGCTTTTCTGTGACTAGTTTGCTGACTTAACATAATGATACAGTGGGGAGAACAAGTATTTGATAACCTGCAAAATCGGCAGTGTTTCCTACTTACAAAGCATGTAGAGGTCTGTAATTTTTATCATAGGTACACTTCAACTGTGAGAGACGGAATCTAAAACAAAAATCCAAAAAATCACATTGTATGATTTTTAAGTATTCATTTGCATTTTATTGCATGACATAAGTATTTGATCACCCTACCAACCAGTAAGAATTCCGGCTCTCACAGACCTGTTAGTTTTCTTTTAAGAAGCCCTCCTGTTCTCCACTCATTACCTGTATTAACTGCACCTGTTTGAACTCGTTACCTGTATAAAAGACCCCTGTCCACACACTCAATCAAACAGACTCCAACCTCTCCACAATGGCCAAGACCAAGAGAGCTGTGTAAGGACATCAGGGATAAAATTGTAGACCTGCACAAGGCTGGGATGGGCTACAGGACAATAGGCAAGCAGCTTGGTGAGAAGGCAACAACTGTTGGCGCAATTATTAGAAAATAGAAGAAATAGAAGAAGTTCAAGATGATGGTCAATCACCCTCGGTCTGGGGCTCCATGCAAGATCTCACCTCGTGGGGCATCAATGATCATGAGGAAGGTGAGGGATCAGCCCAGAACTACACGGCAGGACCTGGTCAATGACCTGAAGAGAGCTGGGACCACAGTCTCAAAGAAAACCATTAGTAACACACTACGCCGTCATGGATTAAAATCCTGCAGCGCACACAAGGTCCCCTGCTCAAGCAGGCGCATGTCCAGGCCCGTCTGAAGTTTGCCAATGACCATCTGGATGATCCAGAGGAGGAATGGGAGAAGGTCATGTGGTCTGATGATTCAAAATATAGCTTTTTGGTCTAAACTCCACTCGCCGTGTTGTTGGAGGAAGAAGAAGGATGAGTAACAACCCCAAGAACACCATCCCAACCGTGAAGCATGGAGGTGGAAACATCATTCTTCGGGGATGCTTTTCTGCAAAGGGGACAGGACGACTGCACCGTATTGAGGGGAGGATGGATGGGGCCATGTATTGCGAGATCTTAGCCAACAACCTCCTTCCCTCAGTAAGAGCATTGATGATGGGTCGTGGCTGGGTCTTCCAGCATGACAACGACCCGAAACACACAGCCAGGGCAACTAAGGAGTGGCTCCGTAAGAAGTATCTCAAGGTCTGGAGTGGCCTAGCCAGTCTCCAGACCTGAACCCAATAGAAAATCTTTGGAGGGAGCTGAAAGTCCGTATTGCCCAGCGACAGCCCCGAAACCTGAAGGATCTGGAGAAGGTCTGTATGGAGGAGTGGGCCAAAATCCCTGCTGCAGTGTGTGCAAACCTCGTCAAGAACTACAGGAAACGTATGATCTCTGTAATTGCAAACAAAGGATTCTGTACCAAATATTAAGTTCTGCTTTTTCTGATGTATCAAATACTTATGTCATGCAATAAAATGCTAATTAATTACTTAAAAATCATACAATGTGATTTTTGGGATTTTTGTTTTAGATTCCGTCTCTCACGTTGAAGTGTACCTATGATAAAATTACAGACCTCTACATGCTTTGTAAGTAGGAAAATCGGCAAAATCGGCAGTGTATCAAATACTTGTTCTCCCCACTGTATGTTCTGCTTTCGCCGAAAAGCCTTTCTGAAATCGGACACTGGTTGGATAACGAGAATTTTTACTTTAAAATGGTGTCTGATACTTGTATGTTTGAGAAATTTTAATTATGAGATTTTTATTGATTGAATTTGGCGCTCTGCAATTTCATTGGCTGTTAGCGGAACCCCCGGTCCTGGACAGGTTAAGAATGATGGAGGCCACTGTGTTCTTGGGGACTTTCAATGCTACAGAAATGTTTTGGTACCTTCCCCAGATCTGTACCCCGACACAATCCTGGACAATTCCATCGACCACATGGCTTGGTTTTTGCTCTGACATGCACTGTCAACTGTGGGACCTTATATAGATAGGTCCCACAGTTGACAGTGCATGTCCAATCAATTGAATTTACCCCAGGTGGACTTCAATCAAGTTGTAGAAAGATCGAGGATGATCAATTGGAACAGGATGCACCAGAGCTCAATTTCGAGTCTCATAGCAAAGGGTCTGAATACTTATGTAATTAAGGTATTTCTGTATTATATTTTTTCGCTTTGTCATTATGGRTATTGTGTGTAGATTGCTGAGGATTTGTTTTTTKTTKKTTTTTTTAAACCATTTTAGAAATAGTCTAACGTAATACAAATTTGAAAAAGTAAAGGGGTCTGAATACTTTCCAAGGGCACTGTATGCTAATCTGAAAAAATATCCTTGGTTGTGTTTATGAAGAGCTTGGGTAACACTAGAATACGCAAAAATCTCTCAAAGGAACACAACAGCATTTTCATTATTTATGTTACAGTACGCAATGTTATTTATGTTACTCTTCAATTTGAGAGTTATAAGTGGTTTGGAAACCTCWGAATCTGCTCTGTGATACTATATAGAACACGTATATACCAAAACGTCTTACCTGCRTGTGACTCTGGAGCAGTATTTGAAAAAGCCAATTATTGGCGCTCCAGGAAAATGTTCTCTTAAAAACCGCCTATAAACACWAATTATGTTTGTGATATCAAAATGCTAATGTTAACACGTGTGTTAAATACTTATTTGGGAACAGTCAAGAACGGAGGGGGGGGCATGACATTAACAATTGCAGAGATATTTCTCTTCTAGATTCATATGCATTCAAAGTGTAAATTAACTTTGAAAAATGTATATATTTTTTWAAGTTACACTTCTCAAAAGGCACTGAATGGGTGGAACAAGTCATTAGTGTGTGTTGCCCCACTTGTTGTGACACAACATGAAACATCTCCTCCTGGGCCTACTTCAAGCCATCCCGTGGAGAGACTGAGCTGTCGACTGCCTCAGGGTAGAGAGCAGAGATATGCCGAGGGCAGCAGACACAAAGTCCCCCGAGACCCACACAGCCCAGCTCAGCTGAAACACACACACTCTCCATCTCCCTCATTTCCACTTCAAGGCTCTGGTCTGCTGGTTGGCAGCAGAACAGTCTCTATTCCCTCCTCCCACACTCCATCTTTCTCTCTCTCTCTCCCCCCATCCTTATTCATTCAGCACTGGAGCCTGACCCATGACAACCCTACCTCAGCATGTCTTAATAACAACCCAGACCGACGCAGAGGTTGGCATATCAACAGGGTGGGTAGGATTAGGGCTGTGGCGGTCACAAAATTTAGTCAGCCGGTGATTGTCAAGCAAATAACGGTCAGTCTCACGATAATTGATCGTTAATCAACAAACACATTTAGCATCTCCTGGCTTCCACTAATCACCTACAAGCCACTGATGCAGACCTTTGGAACATCTACATTTAAAAATGTCTAATAAATCCATTAAATATAGCCTACAACTTCGCAATAAATCCATTATTTATTAGGGACAGGTCTAAAGAAGCATGACATGAAGAAAATKTAGTCTATTTCAGAAGAACAGAATACTCTGAGTTGTCCTTATGTTAGGTCCTGATCCCAAATGGCTGTGGGCTACACTCATTTAGCAGACAAGATTTGCTTAGAATTCCGTGGCATTATTTTATAGTATGATGAATACAATTGAACAATGCTGAATAAAGGACATTTTCTCCAAACGATTTGAGGGAGTGCGACCATGCGGCTATTCTTTGTTGAGAGGTTAACAAAGAAATAGGTACTCCTATATGCTTAATTTAGAGTTATTAATGTMACTTTAGTTGTTCTGCAAATGTTGGGCTATGTTTTGTTTTTAATACATTGTATTAAGGCGGCATGACGSGACTAACGATTTGAAAAAAAGTTGCTTGAAAGGCAGGAGCTCTGCTTTGTTTTTKGCGGAGGATGTACAAACTTCATTAGTCTCTCATTCACAATTTGACAAGCACTTGATAATGCCTCGGATTTCACGGCGGCATCCCCTTTGTATGGCCGTAATGCACCCTAAGCACGAATGTTCCATTAGCGAAAAACACCATTATCAAGTGACCGCAAATGCGATTGTGCATGTAATGCATTTATTATAAAAAGGTGCATTTTTATGGTGAAAATKATCTTCCCCAAACTTGAAACTCACGTGCTGCTTATGTATGCCAGTTAGGCTATATTGTCACCCATCAGACAATTCTTGATTTAAGCTTGTCTTTACATATACTAAATAATGTGTGCAATTTGTTTTGATTTAGAACGGATCATTATCATGCACCCGTCTCCAAACAGGGKCAGAGATAAAAATACAGGTCATCTATGCACTTAAATAGCGAATGGAGGAGCTTTTCCTGTGGTTCATTTTAATGCCAGCCTGGTAGGCTATATTCCTGTTGTAAAGAGAAGCAATGTGCTTAATATTAAGAAAGTTGAGAAATAAATATAGTAGGCCTAGTCTATAGACAGCTGATGGGATCCTCTTTTCAACAGAGGCCATCACTCTGTTTTCTCACGCAATTGCATAGCCTATAGAAATGTTGCGCAACATGAGCTCATGAAGTGTTTGATTAGATTTTTGATTACATTTGCATTGATGTCAGTGATTAGAGGGACAATAGAGTGCTGAGATCAGGCAGTTAAGGAAGTTTGGTAGGCTACTAATGACCATCAGCAGCATCAGAGCTTGGAGAAGCCTAATTACCGTGACTAAACGATCACATGGAATTTGACTGCCTTATGACTCATGACTGTCGGTGTGGCGGTAATACAGTCATCGCAACAGCCCTAGGTAAGAGACTTAAACTGTAATACGTTACAGTTACTAATTACCTGTCAATTGAAAATCAGTAGGGCTGACTCCAATTAGTCGACTGGTCAATTGTTTAGGCGATAGGCTGTTGGTCGACCGAGATTTGCGTAACAAATATAGAGTACCAGTCAGAAGTTTGGACACACCTACTCATTCAAGGGTTTTTCTTTATTTTYACTATTTTCTACATTGTAGAATAATAGTGAAGACTTCGRAACTATGAAATAACACATATGGAATCCTGTTGTAACCAAAAAAAGTGTTAAAATCAAAATATATATTTAATATTTGAGATTCTTCTAAGTAGCCATCCTTTGCCTTTGACTGCTTTGCATACTCTTGGCATTCTCTCAACCAGCTTCATGAGGTAGGTAAATATATTTTTTTATGGCACAGGAGACATGTCTGATTGGCGCCCATCTCAGGACACTAATCCATTGCGGTGGCTAAAACGCACAACGCACGTCTCTCTCCAGAATGTGCTCTCTCCTGCCAATTTGTGAACAGTCAACTTCATTGTGTGAATTATTTGTATTTGATTGTTAGTGTCTGTCAATTCCCCATTACATATATCACCAGTAGTACATTTACCATTAATTCCTATAATTTGTAATCTATAATGTTTGTTAGATTACAGTCATTTCTGTTAATGCATTCAGTATATAATTATTCCAGTCTAAAGTTCCCGTTGTTGGAGTGGACACGCTGTTTGCAGAGCACACAACATATGCTTGAGAGAAACAAGTTTTGATTTATTTCATTCCTTTTAGGAGTTTTTCCAATTTAGGTATGGTCTTTTGTTTGGAGCGCTTCTGTCAATGTTGAGTAAGGACACGCACCGGATTATACGTAGAAGTAGGCCGATAGGCTACCTGTCCTGCATGCAAATGTAGGCATATAAAATGTGCCCATTTGGGGATCAGATAGTGTTTCTGATTGGCTTAACGCAGCACTACTAATGAGCAGTGGAGCATCTCAAAGTAATGTTTTCTTCACCTCAGACAGCAAGCAAACAAAGTCTGTTTTTACATCCATTGAGAAAGACAACAGTTCCTCAATGTATTTGAAACATCTTTCCAGCTCTCTCCCTTTCAGTAACCTCTCAGCGTGAAAGAGAAACATGTCATGCTCTGATCCAGTGTAAATATCATAAAACAGGCCTACCTGATGACCTCTTATCCCTTGCGCAAATAGCCTACAGCTGTGTCTGTCCCGAGCTCACTAGCTCAGGAAACTCTGAGGGCCCAGAATATTTTATACAATGTTTCAAATTCATTGCAGACAGGCCATGCGTAGCCAATATGATATTTATTTTTATCAGGGTATTTTCTACCTGTAGGCCGCAATGTTTTAATTTGTTGGCTTTATGTAGGCTATTTTTACATAGTTGGCAATGGCAATAGAAGTGAAGTTACTTTTTTAGGTTTGTATCCTTATCATTTAGATAGATTTTTGATGAACCACATGACAATGATTGAGATAGGAAGACAAATTAAATGAAACTCTTCCACAGAAATGTGCTTATGAAAACCATAAATGCCACGCAGATTGGTAGAAATGTTAAGATAAACCAGCATTCCAGGTGAGAAAGGTTGCTGACTCCTCATGCAGCCTATAACCGGCAACTTCAGGAGAGTGAAGGCAGAATCTGGCAAAAGCCAGTAGGAGCAGGTTTGTTTTTGCTGCTGTGAAGACACACTGGTATTTCACCCAATAGATATTGGAATTTAACAAATTTGTTTTCAAATTATTCTTTGTGGGTCTCTCGCTCTCTCCCTTTCACTGTTCAACTATTGTCTTTCCGAGTTAACTACTAACCACACTTTATGCACTGCAGTGCTTGCTAGCTGTAGCTTTTCTTTCAGTACTAGATTCATTCTCTGATCCTTTGATTGAGTGGACAACATGTCAGTTCATGTAGCAAGAGCTCTGATAGGTTGGAGGACGTCCTCCGGAAGTTGTCATAATTACTGTGTAAGTCTATGGAAGGGGGTGAGAACCATGAGCCTCTTAGGTTTTGTAYTGAAGTCAATGTACCCAGAGAAGGACGGAAGCTAGCTGTCTTCCGACCACACCATGGTGCTACCCTACAGAGTGCTGCTGAGGCTACTGTAGACCATTGCAAAAAAAACAACTTTTAATCAATAATTTGGTGACGTGAATATATTTAGTATAGTTATCTAAAAATGATAACTTTGTTTCACAATTTATATGAAATTCACTGAGGATGGCCCTCTTCCTCCTGAGGAGCCTCCACTGCCATGCAGTATCACCTGTAGGCTAAACCACTGCTGTCATCTTTACTGCCAAGCGTTTATTCAAGTTGTATGTATGATCTTTAGATGCCGACAGCAGTCACACCATTGGAAGACATAGCTTGAACTGTAGCCTAAAAATAAATAAATATATACATACATATTCATTCCTGTGATCTATTATTGATCAAACGCATTGCTGTGTCATCATGTAGTGGTCTCTGACTTGTGGTCAGACTCGCTCAGGCAGAACTTAGAAAATTGCGCCTTTTTCAATGCTGATTGACTTGAATGTCATTGAGAAAAGAGAAAGGTGTCAAAGTTTATTGTAAACATCCTTTATGAATATTAAAGTAATCCTAGAAGTAATGTTTTTCCCGAATTAATTGTAATCTGATAATATTTTTGCTGGTTTTTGTAACCGATTACTCCCCAACCCTGCCAATGCACAGGGCAACCGGAAGGAGTCATGAGGAGTTAGTTAGTACAATGACACACAGGGGAGTCAGTAGTTTTTATACTAAATACACAAGTGTGTTTAGAGGTAGTAGATGTGTTCCCTTTTATAATTATTGTAGTTTCCATATTGTTAAGAGGTTTAAATTGAAAAAGTTCTTTAATATATATATATATATATATATACACACACTGCTCAAAAAAATAAAGGGAACACTTAAACAACACAATGTAACTCCAAGTCAATCACACTTCTGTGAAATCAAACTGTCCACTTAGGAAGCAACACTGATTGACAATACATTTCACATGCTGTTGTGCAAATGGAATAGACAAAAGGTGGAAATTATAGGCAATTAGCAAGACACCCCCAATAAAGGAGTGGTTCTGCAGGTGGTGCCACAAGACCACTTCTCAATCCTATGCTTCCTGGCTGATGTTTTGGTCACTTTTGAATGCTGGCGGTGCTTTCACTCTAGTGGTAGCATGAAACGGAGTCACAACCCACACAAGTGGCTAGGTAGTGCAGCTCATCCAGGATGGCACATCAAGTCGAGCTGTGGCAAGAAGGTTTGCTGTGTCTGTCAGCATAGTGTCCAGAGCATGGAGGCGCTACCAGGAGACAGGCCAGTACATCAGGAGACGTGGAGGAGGCCGTAGGAGGGCAACAACCCAGCAGCGGACCGTACCTCCGCCTTTGTGCAAGGAGGAGCACTGCCAGAGCCCTGCAAAATGACCTCCAGCAGGCCACAAATGTGCATGTGTCTGCTCAAACGGTCAGAAACAGACTCCATGAGGGTGGTATGAGGGCCCAACGTCCACAGGTGGGGGTTGTGCTTACAGCCCAACACCGTGCAGGACGTTTGGCATTTGCCAGAGAACACCAAGATTGGCAAATTCGCCACTGGCGCCCTGTGCTCTTCACAGATGAAAGCAGGTTCACACTGAGCACATGAGCACATGTGACAGACGTGACAGAGTCTGGAGACGCCGTGGAGAACGTTCTGCTGCCTGCAACATCCTCCAGCATGACCGGTTTGGCGGTGGGTCAGTCATGGTGTGGGGTGGCATTTCTTGTGGGGCCGCACAGCCTCCATGTGCTCGCCAGAGGTAGCCTGACTGCCATTAGGTACCGAGATGAGATCCTCAGACCCTTGTGAGACCATATGCTACACATGCACATTTGTGGCCTGCTGGAGGTCATTTTGCAAGGCTCTGGCAGTGCTCCTCCTTGCACAAAGGACGGAGGTAGCGGTCCTGCTGCTGGGTTGTTGCCTCCTACGGCCTCCTCCACGTCTCCTGATGTACTGGTCTGTCTCCTGGTAGCGCCTCCATGCTCTGGACACTATGCTGACAGACACAGCAAACCTTCTTGCCACAGCTCGCATTGATGTGCCATCCTGGATGAGCTGCACTACCTGAGCCACTTGTGTGGGTTGTAGACTCCGTTTCATGCTACCACTAGAGTGAAAGCACCGCCAGCATTCAAAAGTGACCAAAACATCAGCCAGGAAGCATAGGAACTGAGAAGTGGTCACCACCTGCAGAACCACTCCTTTATTGGGGTGTCTTGCTAATTGCCTATAATTCCACCTTTTGTCTATTCCATTTGCACAACAGCATGTGAAATTTATTGTCAATCAGTGTTGTCTTCCTAAGTGGACAGTTTTGATTTCACAGAAGTGTGATTGACTTGGAGTTACATTGGTTGTTTAAGTGTTCCTTTATTTTTTTGAGCAGTGGATATAAATATACATATTACACATCACACAAACACACACACACACCACACACACACACACACAACACACACCACACACCACATGAAGTCGAAGTTACATCCACTTAGGTTGGAGTCATTAACTATTTTTCAACCACTCACACAATTCTCTTGTAACAAACTATAGTTTTGGCAAGTCGTTAGGACATCTACTTTGTGCATGACACAAGCAATTTTTCCAACAATTGTTTACAGACAGATTATTTAACTTATAATTCACTATCACAATTCCGGTGGGTCAAAAGTTTACATACACAAATTGACTGTGCCTTTAAACAGCTTGGAAAATTCCAGAAAATGAATGTCAATGACTTTAGAAGCTTCTGATAGGCTAATTGATATAATTTGAGTCAATTGAGGTGTACCTGTGGATGTATTTCAAGGTCTACCTTCAAACTCAGTGCCTCTTTGCTTGGCATCAGCAGATGCTGACCCCCGCTGTTGGCGGTGGGTCAGTCATGGTGTGGGTGGCATTTCTTTTTGGGGGGCCGCACAGCCCTCCATGTGCTCCCAGAGGTAGCCTGACTGCCATTAGGTACCGAGATGAGATCCTCAGAACCCCTTGTAGACCATATGCTGGTGCGGTTGGCCTGGGTTCCTCCTAATGCAAGACAATGCTAGACCTCATGGTGGCTGGAGTGGTCAGCAGTTTCCTGCAAGGAAAGGCATTGATGCTATGGACCGCCTGTTCCCCAGACCTGAATCCAATAGAGCACATCATGTCTCGCTCCATCCACCAACGCCACGTACCACAGACTGTCCAGGAGTTGGCGGATGCTTTAGTCCAGGTATGGAGGATCCTCAGGAGGACCATCCGCCACCTCATCAGGAGCATCCCAGGCGTTGTAGGGAGGTCATACAGGCAGTGGAGCCACACACACTACTGAGCCTCATTTGACTTGTTTTAAGACATTACATCAAAGTTGGATCAGCCTGTAGTGTGGTTTCCACTTTATTTTGAGTGTGACTCCAAATCCAGACCTCCATGGGTTGATAAATTTGTATTTCCATTGATAATTTGTGTGTGATTTTGTGTGTCTGCACATTCAACTATGTAAAGAAAAATGTATTTAATAAGAATATTTAATTCATTCAGATCTAGGATGTGTTTTTTAAGTGTTTCCCTTTATTTTTTTGAGCAGTATATATATATATATATATATATATATATATATATATATATATATATATATATATATATATATTTCCCTTCCCCATTGTAAGGTTGTGGCCTGTCAAATATTTCAAACATTGCTACAGTAAAAGCATAGTGCTATTAACACACAGTGCTACTGTATGCGCTCAGTACAAACATCCAGCGAGTTATGTTTTCACAAACATTATGGGCAGACATGCACGACGACAGTGTGTACTGTACACCCTAAATCTGTCAGAGAGTGAAGCCAATTGGAGAAAAATGGGTAAAAAGTAAAAAAAGAAAAGACAAGAAAAAAAGAGTGAGGGAGCCATTTTGGCTCAGTGTGGAGACATTTGCCCTTTATTGGCCTGCAGTAGCTGTCAATGGATGAGTGAGCATTGCCATTTTTGGGTCAGTGGGGAGATGGTTGCCCCCTGCACAGCCATTTTGTGTCAATGCTACTGGGCTTCTCCCTTCAGGAAGAGCAACCCAGGACACAGCGAAACATGCAGTCCTGACTGGAAAAAGAGGAACCATAACTTAGAGTGCTGACTTTACTAGGCGGGCCAGGATGCATGTGCACACACACAAAATAAGACACATTAGAAGTTACTGCCGAACCCTCACCGTCCAAACATTGATTTATGATGAAATACAAAATATTGAAATGCTAGGGGTTGAAGTAGAACCTGGCCATAATGTAAAATTCAATAACAGACGCGGATAGTTAGTCGTTTCTTGGTTTCACCACAGGCTGCAACACCATCAGGCTAGCGCGTCAAGCCCTGATGGTTGGTGGGTGGGGAAGTGCATTGCTTTGTTAGAGACCTCACTCTGAAGCTGGTTTACTGGCCTGCAGACAGGACTTCAATGACTCAGCCACATCTCTTTAATGGGCATATAGAGACATCCCTTTAATTATGGATACACTCACATTGGTGTCAGAATAACAGTGTGTAGGGGATAGCAGAGAAGGTGAGAATGATTGTTGATGAGTGTTGGTTCAGTGCCTCTAGAATTCGTTTTCTTACTGCTAGAAATATTTTGAGATTCATGGCAAGAGAAAGAAGCAAGATCTGTGCACATCGTGAGCACTCCCCACGCACACACAGTCCTGACTCAGTGCTGGCGAGTACAAGTGACAGGCTGTGCAGTGTTGGCCCACAGTCTGATGGAGACGTCCCTCGGGGCAGAGGGGAATATGTGTGTCTGAAACAGACTACCCATCCCCTCGCATAGCCTCCTCCGCCCTCCCTCTCGCCACTATTTCTCCCTCTCTCTCCCCTTCTCTGTATGTCTGTGTGCGTCTCTCTCCATCTAAACTTCTCTCTCGCTCTCCCACCAGCAGAAAAGACGTACACTATATATGCACAAAAGTATGTAAACACCCCTTTCAAAATGAGTGGATTCGTCTATTTCAGTCACACCCATTGGTGACCGGTATGAAATCGAGCACACAGCCATGCAATCTCCATAGACAAACATTGACAGTAGAATGGCCTTACTGAAGAGCTCAGTGACTTTCAATGTGGCACCGTCATAGGATGCCAACTTTCAAACAAGTCAGTTCGTCAAATTTCTGCCCTGCTAGAGCTGCCCCGGTCAACTGTAAGTGCTGTTATTGTGACGTGGAAACGTCTAGGAGCAACAACGGGTCAGCCACTAAGTGGTAGGCCACACAAGCTCATAGAACGAGTGTTGAAGCGCGTAGCACGTAAAAATCGTCTGTCCTTGGATGCAACACTCACTACTGAGTTCCAAACTGCCTCTGGAWGCAACGTCAGCACAAGAATTGTTCATCTGGAGCTTCATGAAATGGGTTTCCAAGGCCGAGCAGCTGCACACAAGCCTAAGATCACCATGYGCAATGCCAAGCGTCAGCTGGAGTGGTGTAACGATCACYGCCATTGGACTCTGGAGCAGTGGAAACRCRTTCTCTGGAGTGATGATTTGGTTGATGTCTGGAGAACACCTCCTGCCCCAATGCATAGTGCCAACTGTAAAGGTCTAGGCCCCTTAGTTAACGCTACAGTGCCATTCTGGACGATTCTGTGCTTCCAACTTTGTGGCAAAAGTTTGGAGAAGGCCCTTTCCGGTTTCAGCATGACAATTCCCCAGCACACAAAGCAAGCTCCATACAGAAATGGTTTGTTGAGATCTGTGTGGAAGAACTTGACCGGCCTGCACAGAGCCCTGACCTCAACTCCATCAAACACCTTTGGGAAGAATTGGAACGCCGACTGCGATCCAGGGTTAATCGCACAACATCGGTGCCCGACCTCACTAATGCTCGTGGCTGAATGGCAGCAAGTCCCGCAGCAATGTTCCAACATCTAGTGAAAGCCTTCCGAGAAGCGTGGAGGCTGTTACAGCAACAAAAGGGGGGGGGGGACCAACTCCATACTAATGCCCCTGTGTGCTCAACTCCTAATGTCTCTCTCTCTGGTGCACGCAAGAGTTCACAGTTCAGCAAAATGTATATGAGTATATGAGAAAGTATAAAAAAAGGGAGAAAGGGAGTAAGGAGATGGCGAGAGACAGAACATGCCAGCGTCTCTTCAGTCTCCACCAGCCCAGAGACAGGCTCACGTTTGATCATCCATGGATGTTTAGTAAACATCTTAGATAAGATTTAATCTTCCATAATCCTGTAGTGTGTGGAGCAGTTTTCATGACGTTACACGCATTATCCTGAACCCTTAACTCTAAACTAGGAATCTTTCTAACCGGAAACCTGTGAAGAGGAATGCTGACAAACCTGGGACAGGTGCTCGACCTTTACACTCACAGGTCACACGTGACTGAGTGCTTGTATAATTAATGTGAGGATAAACAGACTTCAAGCTGTGGCGACTCAGGGATGGCCAGCTGAACACTGAGGACATACAGACACCAAGCTGTGGCGACTCAGAGAGATGGCCAGCTGAACACTGTGAGGACATACAGACACCAAGCTGTGGCGACTCAGAGATGGCCAGCTGAACACTGTCCCTGAGATGCTGGTGGATAGCTGCTCTGTAAAGTAAGACAGAGGCTCACATCCAGCCCCAGTACCAGAGTGGGACACACATACAATTCAGGAGAAGGGTTAATAATGAGCTCATCCATTTCTAGCGGATGTGTAGAGGGGATTGACAAAATAGAGGAGGAGGAAGTCGAGGGAATGCTCCTCTTTTTTACTGCTGATAAACACCACGCTGCCACCGCACCACACCGATAACCTGCCGCCGCCACCACACCGATAACCCTGCCGCCGCCACCACACCGATAACCTGCCGCCGCCACCACACCGGATAACCCTCCGCCGCACCACCACCGATAAACCCTGCCGCGCCCACCACACTCAAACTTGCCGCCGCCAACACACTGAAACTGCCGCCACCGATAACCCTTCAGCTACCACCACCAACACACAGAAACTACCACCAACAACACACTGACAAACTACCACCACCAACACACAGAAACTACCACCAACAACACACTGACAAACTACCACCACTGTCACCAACAGTTATCGGTTATCGGTGGCTGATAAACCCAGCCCCAACCCTCTTACCCAGTGTGTCTTTGAGGTTCTTGACCAGAGAGGCCTTCTTCACCAGGCTGTTCTTGCGCTCTACATAGTTGGAGGGGACATAGCCGGTCTGGTTTGAGGCGTTCCTCACCCTCCACCACGTCTTGCTGTCGTCCAGCAGAGTAAGCCGATCATTCTTCCGGATGTCAAGTTCCTGGTCCTGCTGGGCCGTGTAGTCCCACTTGGCTACAACTGTCACCTCCTCCGTCATCTTTCATGGAGTCCCCCTGGAAAGAGAGAGAAGAGAGTAAGTTACACATCAACCTCAAATTAGACCTAAGACGAAGAGACATTGTCTGCATGGTAGCCCCCCCCCAAAAAAAAATCTATGATTTAACAATTACGCAAATGAGCTAAATGTGTGAGGGGGGGGAAAAAAGCAGGAAAGCATCCTAATACATATAATCACACTAATGCAAMCCTGCCTCCATTTTACACACCGTAATTATGCCATCAGATAACACTACTACACCATCCAACTATAAAATAAGATAGACGGTGCAACAGTGATGAACTAAAAACCACATATATCAAACAGCAGTCATAAGAGAACTCCTTATTGAAACCAAGCCAGTGTGGTTAGGCTTTCATTAAACTGTGGTTGACCTCTAACAGGAAGCACCTGATAATCTGGATCCTGAACCACCCGTCAGCCAGATCTGAGATCAGATGGCGGAAACATGGCAGATGTGTGAAGCCAGTTAAACACCAATGGGCCCAGGAGTTTCACAAAAAGGAAAAAAATGTACTCCCTTCAGAGAGAAAGAGGGTAGAGATCTAACTCAGAGGCTGAGATTGGAGCTCACAGATACTGACTTAMGGGATAATGCTTTTTATWAACTGGGTGGTTTGAGCCCTGAATGCTGATTGGCTGACAGCTGRATATACCACAGGTATGACAAAACATTTATTTTTACTGCTCTAATTACATTGGTAACCAGTTTATAATAGCAATAAGGCACCTCAGRGGTTWGTGGKATATGGCCAATATACCAAGGGCTGTGTCCAGGCACTCCATGTTGCATTGTGCRTATGAACAGTCCTTAGCCATTGTATTTTGGCCATATAYCACACCCCCTCGGGCCTTATTGGTTAATTAAACAGCTGACTGTCACTGAATGAAACTCCTGAAGTCAAGCAGTGAAACATCGATGTTGTGGCACCTTCAGTTTGGCCGTGCAACCCTGACAGTCTTTCTGACAGACTAGATGGTTTTAACAAGAGAGTGCTGGCTATACACACACACAGCCCAGCACATTAGTGTGAGAGAGACAGGGAGTATTGCATGCTCCAGTTCACCATGCAGGACAGGAATCAGGTGAACAGTCACACACTACTTTACAGCTGAACGTACATGGAAGGGTGTGCATGTATCCGTACATTCAGACATGTATTGTATGCGCGCCTGACTGCCTGGCATGTTGGGGAGTGTTTCGTGTGTGTGTGACTGCCTGCCTGCTGTTGGGAGTGTTTCTGTGTGTGTGACTGCCTGCCTGCGTGTTGGGAGTGTTTCTGTGTGTGTGACTGCCTTGCCTGCTGTTGGGGAGTGTTTCTGTGGTGTGACTGCCTGCCTGCGTGTTGGGAGTGTTTCTGTGTGTGTGACTGCCTGCCTGCGTGTTGGGGAGTGTTTCTGTGTGTGTGACTGCCTGCCTGGGTTGGGGAGTGTTTGTGTGTGTGACTGCTGCTGCGTGTTGGGGAGTGTTTCTGTGTGTGTGACTGCCTGCCTGCGTTGTTGGGAGTGTTTCTGTGTGTTGTGACTGCCTGCTGCTGTTGGGGAGTGTTTTCGTGTGTGTGTGACTGCTGTGTGTGAGTGTCTGTGTGTGTGACTGCCTGCCTGCGTGTTGGGGAGTGTTTCTGTGTGTGTGACTGCCTGCCTGCGTGTTGGGAGTGTTTCTGTGTGTGTGACTGCCTGCCTGCGTGTTGGGGAGTGTTTCTGTGTTGTGTGACTGCTGCCTGCGTGTTGGGGAGTGTTTCTGGTGTGTGACTGCTGCCTGCGTGTTGGGGAGTGTTCTTGTGTGTGTTGTGACTGCCTGCCTGCGTTTTGGGAGTGTTTCTGTGTGTGTGACTCTGCCTGCGTGTTGGGGAGTGTTTCTGTGTGTGTGACTGCCTGCCTGCGTGTTGGGGAGTGTTTCTGTGTGTGTGACTGCCTGCCTGCGTGTTGGGGAGTGTTTCTGTGTGTGGACTGCCTGCTGCGTGTTGGGAGTGTTTCTGGTTTGTGACTGACTGACTGCGTGTTGGGAGTGTTTTGTGTGACTGAGTGCATGAGGTGAACACCATATTAAAAGTCTATATTTATGAACACACCACCATATTAAAAGTCTATATTATGAAAAACACAATAATATATTATGAACACACCACCATATTAAAAGTCTATATTTATGAACAGACCACCTTATTAAAAGCCTATATTATTGAACACACCACCATTATTAAAAGTCCTATTATTTATAACACAACCTATGTTTTGACACACACCATATTAAATGACTATATTTTATGACACACCACCATATTAAGATGGACGATATTATGAACACCCACCATATTAAATGGACTATATTTTGAACACAACACCCATATTTAAATGTCTATATTTATGAACCACACCATATTTAAATGTCTATATTCATGAAACACACCAACCATATTAAATGTCTATTTTATTAGAACACACCACCATATTAAATGACTATATTTATGAACACACCACCATATTAAATGTCTATATTTATGAACACACCATCATATTAAATGACTATATTTATGAACACAACACCATATTAAATGACTATATTTATGAACACACCATATTAAATGACTATATTTATGAGAGCCGGTCAGGTGTGCTCAGTCTATCAGTGTTGTTCCATCAAGCCTTCCTATAACAGCCTAATGAAATTCTCTGGTCCCACATGCCAGTGGAATGAAACATCCCAATTCAGCGTCTATGTTTAGAACGTTCTGCCGGAGCTCAACCACTGCTGCTGGGAAACAACCGGCAAATAAATAACGGAAGCGCCGCCTTGTAAACATGATACGGAGATGATCGCGAAGAGGAAGAGAAGTAATTCACACAATAACACTAATGTTCTACAATAGTCAACCTCGTCTCCTAATGTTATCATTWAAAAAAAAWGTGAAATAYAAAAAAAAASWGTCTACTTTTGATGCATTACATCTTGTAGACCTGGGCTCTCTCAACACCTCTGAATCTAAACCTGGAGGAGCAATAAACAAGTGCCTGACTCAATCAATCACAGTCTCCCTTCTGTTGAAGTCCTGACCTGCAGGTAAATAGTATAGTAACACTATTCTACTGTGAGGAGGTAGTCGTTGTTTAAAAATGCACGTTGCATAGTAATGGCCTGATTACATATTCATGGTGAAAGAGTGCGAGAGCGACAGAGAGCGAGACAGACAACTGCTAAACCCTTGCTGTGTGAAACTTAGCTAACGGCCGGTGGTTAAACATAAGGCTGGCTGGCTGGCTGGCTGGCTGGCAGTCAGTCAGTCAAAACACTGGAGTGTTCTAGAGACAGACATCTCGATAAATGGTAAAATACCCCGGCCCACAGGGGGAAAGACACTTGGGATCACACATTTCCTTTCGCATATCGTCTTCGACATTATTCTTTAATGAGAGGGCAATTCACTGATGAAGCTCTGCCACACAGGACCGTATAACTCACGAGAAGCGGAGCCACACGATTACACCACATAAAAAGATCCCATTAACGCTGGAAAGATTTAGATCTTCAGATATAGCCCACTGTATTTCATAAATGCTGTTTTTTTWAAAAGACAAGATATTAAACTATCCACCACAGGCTCATTTCTTAATGCACCGTCGAGTATATGGATGTTTTAGCACAGTGCCACTCATTTCTAGTACATCAGACGCTTTACTGTCCCATTAGTCTCTTCTCACAGTCACTGGAGAGAAAAGACAGACTACTGCCACACAAGCATCTGTGTAGCATCAGAACCATTGTAATATAATGAATGTGCCCCTGCTTGCATGCACTAAAGCTGCCTAACAGGATTCTCCAACAGGCCTGGACACGGTTAGACTTGAAAGGGAGGGGATAGAGCGGGTAGGAGGAGGTAGAGCGGATAGGAGGAGGTAGAGCGGATAGGAGGAGGTAGAGCGGATAGGAGGAGGTAGAGCGGATAGGAGGAGGAGAGGAGCCAAATCTTGCCTGAGAGCCTGTCCTTGCCTTGGGAACAATGCAGAAGATTGAGTGAGAGGGGTGAGGTGTTACCAACGTGGCTTACAGAACAGCTGTATACACAGTTACATACACATCTAACCTCGTCCACAGGCTATCATTGGGCAGTAGTGTCTACTATCGAAATTACACACACAACCAATCCCAAATCAACCCCACACACAACCAATCCCAAATCAACCCCACACACAAGGATGAGACCGGTAAGAAGAGTATGATAATAACCACCTGTCTCACCTCTGTCTCATCCACCCTCCCTCCCTTCTCTTGTAGTCTGTCTCACCTCTCTCATCCACCCTCCTTCCCTTCTCTTGTAGTCTGTCTCACCTCTCTCATCCACCCTCCCTCCCTTCTCTTGTAGTCTGTCTCACCTCTCTCATCCACCCTCCCTCCCCAGTTCATCAGCGTTCTGATAGATGACTCTCGTTCTCCCTCAGAGTGTGATGGCCCCGCTACCTCTGTATCCATGGTGATTATTCAGTCTCCCCCGACGACCGTGCTCATTAGGGAGAGTGATGAGGATGCCACTTATAATAAGATTAACCCTCCTCTCTGGGCGTTCACACACACGCCGACAGTCTCACTAAACACACACGCCAACAGTCTCACTAAACACACACGCCGACAGTCTCACTAAACACACGCCAAGTCAGCATACACGCATACAGTCTCACTAAACATGCGCCAACAGACAGCACACGCGCCAACAGGATAGAACTGAAGGTGCGGTCGGAGCTTTAACGCATCTAGCACAGAACTGAGGTAAGCTGATAGGTGTGGGCACAGTAGTATGTGTAGTAATGGGGGGGGATCTATACAGTTTGGTCAAAATGCTATATTGTCCAATCGAATATTATCTTTGTGCTAGTTGGCTGTACCTGCACCAGAATGCTAGTATTTTCCTTCATAGCTTGTTCTCCATTTTTTTTCTTTTAAATATTGAGTAAAAAAATGTTTCCTTGACTGATCAAAACTTGTCTCATTATTCTCTCGTCTCTGCAGCAGACTGGTGAGCAATATGTTTGGAACATCGAATTGCATTAAAATCACAGTATCAAATTGCATTACATATATAATTGTGAGAATCGTGATACATATCGTATGGCCCCAAAGTGATATCGTGTCGTGAGGTCCCTGGCAATTCCCAGCCTCAAGTGAGAGTGCTGGTATGTTTTAATGTGTAGCGTTTGTTTAGTGAGACTGTTTGGGTGACTGTTTGGGTGACTGTTTGGGGACTGTTTGGGTGAGAGTTTGGGTTTGTGTGGGGTGAGAATGTTGGGGTGTGTGTGCTGTCTGTGGCGCGTGTGCTGTCTGTTGAGGGTGTTGTAGTGAGCTGTTGCGTGTATGCTGACTTGGCGTGTATTTTGTGAGACTGTTTGGCGTGTATTTAGTGAAGACTGTTGGCGTGGTGTTTAGTGAGAACTGTTGGCGCCGTGTTATAGTGTCTGTTTTAGAATGGCCTTGCTGTGTTGTTCTAGGTGTGTGCTGTCTGGGCCTGTGCTGTTGAGGTGTTTAGTGAGACTGTTGGCTGTTAGGACTAGTTGGCGTTAGTTTAGAGAGACTTGGTTGGTAGTTTAGGAGAACTGTTGGCTGTGTTTACGTTGAAGGACATGTTGGCGTGTTTTTAGGAGACTGTTGGGCCGTGTGCTGTCTGTGACGCGGTGTTTAGTGAGACTGTTTGCGTGTTGTAGTGACGGTTGGTGTTTAGTGAGACTGTGTGGTGTTTAGTGAGACTGTTGCGTGTTTTTATGAGACTGTTGCGCGTTTGTGAGCTTGGCGTGTTTTAGTGAGATCGTTGGCGCGTGTGCTGTTCTGGCCGGTGTTTAGTGAGACTGTTGAGAGTGTGTTAGTGAGACTGTTGTGTTAGTGAGACTGTTGGCGCGTGTGCTGTCTGTTGGCGCATGTTCTTAGTGAGACTGCGTACTGACTTGGTATGTGACTTTGGCGTGTGTTTAGTGAGACTGTCGGAGTGTTGTGTGAAGCCCAGAGAGGAGGTTAATCTATATAAGTGGCATCCTCATCACTCTCCCTAATGAGCACGGTTCGCGTCGGGAGACTGAATAATCACCATGGATACAGAGTAGCGGGCCATCACACTCTGAGGGAGAACGAGAGTCATCTATCAGAACGCTGATGAACTGGGGAGGGAGGGATGAGATGAGAAGGATGAGAGGTAACAGACTACAAGAGAAGAAGGAGGTGGATGAGAGAGTGAGACAGACTACAAGAGAAGGAGGGAGGGTGGATGAGACAGAGGTGGACAGTGGTGTTATTATCACTCTCTTTACCGGTCTCACCTCCTTGTGTTTGGGTTGATTTGGATTGTTTGTGTGTGGGGTTGATTGGGATTGGTTGTGTGTGTAATTCGATAGTGACAACTTACTGCCCAATGAATAGCCCTGTGGACGAGGGTTAGATGTTGTATGAGACTGTGTATACAGCTGTTCTGTAAAGCCACGTTTGGTAACACCTCACCCCTCTCACTCAATCCTTACTGCATTGTTCCCAAAGGCAAGGCAGGCTCTCAGCAAGATTTGGCTCCTCTCCTCCTCCTATCGCGCTCTACCTCTCCTATCCGCTCTACTCCTCCTATCCGCTCTCCCTCCTCCTATCCGCTCTAACGCTCCTCCTACCCGCTCTATCCGCCTCCCTTTCAAGTCTAACCGGTGTCAGGCCTGTTGGAGAATCCTGTTAGGCAGCTTTAGTGCAATGCAAGCAGGGGCACATCATTATATTACAATGGTTCTGATGCTACACAGTGCTTGTGTGGCAGTAGTGCTGTCTTTTCTCTCCAAGTGACTGTGAGAAGAGACTAATGGGACGTAAAGCGTCTGAGTGTACTAGAAATGAGTGGCACTGTGCTACAACGTCCCATATACTCGACGTGTGCATTAAGAAATGAGCCTGTGGTGATAGTTTAAATTATCTTGTCTTTTTAAAAAAACAGCATTTATGAAATACAGTGGCTTATCTGAAGATCTAAATAATTTCCAGCGTTAAATGGGATCTTTTTATGTGGGTGTAGATCGTGTGGCTCCGTTCTCGTGAGTTATACGGTCCTGTTTTGTGGGCCCAGAGCTATCAATCAGTGGGAATTGCCCCTCTCATTAAGAATAATGTCGAAGACGATAATGCGAAAGGAAATGTGTGATCGCCAAGTGTCTTTCCCCCTGTGGGCCGCGGGGTATTT
>NC_036839.1:39723970-39732798 GCF_002910315.2 Salvelinus sp. IW2-2015 | reverse complement strand
GTGTGCTGTCTTGGGCTCTGGCGCGTGTGCTGTTGTTGACGGGTGTTTGTGAGCTGGGTGTATAAGACTGACTTGGCGTGTTTTTGTGAGACTGTTGGCGCGTGTATTTAGTGAAGACTGTTGGCCGTGGTGTTTAGAGATGCACTGTTGCGCTTGTGTGTTTGTGGCTTGGCGTGTGTGCTGTCTGTGGCGCCGTTGTGTCTTTGACGGGGTTTATGAGACTGTTGGTGTTTAGTAGGACTTGGTCGGTTAGTAGACTGTTGTTTCGGAGACTTTGGCGTGTATTTTAGGAGACTGTTGCATGGCTGTCTGGGCGTGTTTAGTTGAAGACTGTTGGGTGTGTATGAGACTGTGTATAGCTGTGGTGTTTAGTGAGACTGTTTGTTTGTGAACGTTGGTGTTTGTGCGCGTGCGTGTTTATATGTTGGCGCTGTCTGTCTGGCCGGTTTTAGTGAGACTGTGGCGTGTATGCTGACTGCGTGTATTTAGAGAGACTGTTGCGTGTGTTATAGATGTGCGCGTATGCTGACTTGCGTATTAGATGAGATCTGTTGGCGGTGCTGTCTGTGGCGCGTTGCTGTCTGCCGGTGTTAGTGAGACTGTGTGTTTTAGTGTACTTTGTGTTAGTGACTGTTGTGTTAGTGAGACTTTGTTTTATGAGACTGTCTATGCGTTACAGCACTGACGCACCTCAGTTCTATGCGTTACAGCACTGACGCACCTCAGTTCTATGCGTTACAGCACTGACGCACCTCAGTTCTGGCCTAGTTGTGTTACAGCTGACGTCCGCCCTCCAGGCAAAGCTTTAGTATATAACTACATTTATTTCATTACTCTTTCCCTACAGCCATCAAGTTCCAGCTGCATTATCATATATGCCTGCCTGCTATTGTCAGATTGCCTTTAAAGGATAAAATTGGGAAGAAACAGGGAAGACACATGGTTAAAAATAAGGGAGATTAGGAGAAAGAGGGAGACTGCTCCCCCCTGACCCTCCATCCCTCTATTGAGAATTGAAAGACGAAGAGAAGTGACAGAGTGCTGAATTGAACTACTCCAGCACTTCAGTTCTTCACTGACGRGGAGAGAAAAAAAACTCCCAGGCCTTTTCATCACAACACAAAGCGATAGTAAAAGAGGATAAAAAAAAAAAGAGACAAGACTGGCACAGCTCTCCGCATTTGGCATTCAGGTCAAAAACACAGCCAGAGGAAGAGCCAGGGGAACAACAAACTATTCTGCCCTTTTCCCATCACTTTGATTTGTTTGGTGGTGTTTTCGTTGGGTCATTTCTAAAACTGAGGTAGAGGAAACTGGTTGATCTCCAGCCAGTGACCAGCTCCTAGCACTGAGGACTCGGGGTGGCTGGGGCCTTTGAAGCATCCTGAATGAATACACCGTAGGATAAGGAAACAGCTCCTGGTACTCCTATAGACCCATCGGTTCACTGTGATCTGGAGGGGCCTACTAGCAGCACCCACAACAGACTGCTTTGGCAATGGGTGCTGAAAGCAGGTCAAAGCCCTCGTCATCGTGGCCAAATTCATTGGAACACTGTCAATGTTAATGATGTGTTTTATAGTGAGCCCACTGCCACAGTCATGCCCTACCACTCTGTTCACGCCTGGCCTGAAACACTAAACGGGACACGTGTGTGTGTGTGTGTGTGTGTGTGTGTGTGTGTGTGTGTGTGTGTGTGTGTGTGTGTGTGTGTGTGTGTGTGTGTGTGTGTTTGCACACATCAGGGGTGTGGTATGCAATGCAGTTGGCTAGACCCATCTCTCTCTCTGATGTTGGTGCGTGCTCCTCTTCATTTTGAGCGGCAGAAAATTACTACCATGTTTGATGTCATCAAAGAGGACAGGCTAAAAACTGTCAACAGACCCAAGACTTTGATGGCTCAGGGAGGTCCCGAAAGGAAGACATCATGCCGTCCTTTCAAGTGCCTGCTCAAAATAGACCCTGAGGAGTTAGCTTGAGCTACTGACAGAATTCTCAGACCACAGAACGAGGCCCAGGCCTGCAGTCATTCAGCCGGCTACTTCATGGGGATAAAATACAGCAGGAACAGGGACTTATCGAATTAAGCTATTGTAAGTCCTGATCAAAGCTACTGTGATTAAACTATATCGCTGACAAAAGCCTGTACAGCAAAAYGGACTGAGAGTATAAGTAAGCGCTAAGACTGAAATAACCATACTCTATGCCAGGTGTTTCTTAATCGTGGTCCTGGGGACAAACATCTGATATCACTAATTAAAGGTTTGATGAGTTGATTAATGGATTCAGGTGGGTAGTGCTATGGAAAAACCGTGCGCCYGTTAGGTCCCCAGGACCAGGATTAAGAACACCTGCTCTACATGTCCTTCTYTTCAGCTCCAGAAAATGACATTTCTMCAAAAAAGTTATACACCAAAGCYAAACGACTACATTTTAATGTGCTGYGTAAAACGTTTCTAAAGTATATATAGTTGACTTTGTGACAGCCCTCCACCTCAGTGCTTCAGAAAGCAGGGAGGTCATTATTTTCAGACTGTATCGCTGCCCTCTCTATCATCTTCTCCACTCAGAGAGAAGATTAGGCAGCGTCTTGGGTCCACCCAGTCCCAGTCAGCCGCCTTGGACAGCGCTTTCACACGTATGTCCATCTTCACTAAACAAACTGGGAATTCCTCTCTTTCTCCATCCACCCAGTCTTTACTCCATTCACTCCGAAATTTTCAAGCAATTTCTCACTTCACTCTGGTTCTGTCATTTCTTTCCCTTCCCCCCGAGTGGGAGAGACATTGTTTAGCGAGTTTCCATGGTTACGGTTGGCGTGGTGGTCAYACACACCCCTACTCACCGGTCAGACTGCAACAAAACGAGAAAAATGTGTAGTAGAATAAAATGCCTGGACACTCACATAGTACTCAAGATGGAGTTGGCTTGAAATCTGTCTAGATTTAAAATGTTGTCAAGCAATAGGTACAGGCATTGCAGTAAGTGTCCTATTTTATTTTAATGTAGTCCGTCCCACGAMCATCTTAACCCCTCCCTCTTCTTGGGCTAACTTACTCAAATGTATTTATATAGCCCTTCTTACATCAGCTGATATCTCAAAGTGCTGTACAGAAACCCAGCCTAAAAACCCCRAACAGCAAGCAATGCAGATGTAGAAGCMYGGTGGCTAGGAAAAACTCCCTAGAAAGGCCAAAACCWGGGAAGAAACCTAGAGAGGAACCAGGCTATGAGGGGTGGCCAGTCCTCTTCTGGCTGTGCCGGGTAGAGATTATAACAGAACATGGCCAAGATGTTCAAATGTTCATAAATGACCAGCATGGTCAAATAATAATCACAGTAGTTGTCGAGGGTGCAACAGGTCAGCACCTCAAGAGTAAAAGTTGGCTTTTCATAGCCGATCATTGAGAGTATCTCTACCGCTCCTGCTGTCTCTAGATGGGACCTTTGACTCGCTCAGGTTCCTACTGTACTACCATTGTTTTGTGACTGGCATGTTTTTTTCTTCCCTTTGTTTATTTCTCACCGCTTCAATGGAAGTGCACCAGACTACAGTGTTAATCACGTATCCTCTATTTTTACCCCAGGAGAGATGACAGCATGGTCCCTTCCTCCATGTTCCTGGGCACACAATACAAAGCATAGAAAACAAGAGCTTTGATCTACAGCTCAGTTTGTTTAGCACCGTCTGGAGGAGTGAGGGTAATGCTGAGGTGAACACGTACGTGTGTGTGCGTCACAGTGCCAATGTAAATCAGCCATTTGGTCAACCAAAGGGTAAAATACAACACACATGGCTGTGGGCTAAAGCAGTGTACTGAACATCATCATTGATTATTGTACTACACTCTCTCCCCCCAGGCAACTCCAAGACCATCCTCATTCACAATGACTGTACTTCTGCAAACTGTCCTTTATGTTGGTGTCAGTTAYAGTACTGGAGAGGGTTCTGTGGCACAACCACCTGGGGCTAACATGGCTCCTGGAGCATCCGCATTGCCTAGCCGGGTGCTAACATGTTTCCTTTGGCGGGCCGGGTTCATGCACGCTGACACGGTTGCCAGTTGTACGGCGTTTCCTCCGACACATTAGTGAGGCTGGCTTCCGGGTTGTGTCAAGAAGCAGTGCGGCTTGGCAGGGTTGTTTCGGAGGACGCATGGCTCGACCRCTGCCTCTCCCAAGTCTGTATGGGAGTTGCAGCGATGGGACCAATTGGATATCACGAAAAAAAAGTGTCAAATATTTTGGGTTCTCCCCAACTCAAATACATCTGCCATTGTGTCACACGAGATGCCCATTTCCTTAGGTTGCTTAAGGTCATGTGTTTGTGTGTAACTTAAATGGACATCTGAAGTGTAGCAATGGCACACAGACATAAACACACCAGCAATCATAGTGCCTCCCACAAGCAGGGATGATAACTAGTGACGGTCCAAAAAGGTAATACAGTTGCATATAACATCAAGTACATAATACATATTTGAACAATCTCAATAATCAGGAAACATGTTTATGGTATGCTGACATTGATTAATTCATTACATGGGTCAAATTTAAATCCACTGAAGTGTAGTGTGGCAGGATTTTCCATGTCTGAAGAGGACCTATTTGTTTGGCAAGACAGCTGGTCATGGCTGCATCTCACTGTAGTAGGCTGTGTTTTCATTATTTGGATCTCCATTCAACGTTTGTTTACTGTTAATGTCACTGGCCTAAATATAGATTGTGTCATGCCTTTATCCATCTGATATTTTGTCTACTAGGTACCGCTGTTTTGTTCTGATGCATTCATTTGTTTGCGTTCGCAGTCGTGTCAGTATTCTAAGCCAAACTGCTATTCAGTGTTTCTGTTTGCCTGCATGAATAACTAGGCTACTACTTTTTAATTTTGCATTATTTTGGTAAGACAGCTGCATTCACATAAAAAGGGTAATTCACCTATTACAAACAGCCTGTCTTATAGCTTATATTCATTACCAAAACGGCCTTGATTTAGTGTGTAGGGCACTGTCCATTCTGCTGATACAGCGCAGCAGAGATTCACTTCAAAAGCACTCAATGGTCTCAGTGTCGGCATTTGCATTTTGTGTTATAACATAAGCAAAATTCAATATATTTCCAATGCAAGAACTCCCCAAAAATGTGCCCCCTCGCCGATTTCAACTGCCCCCTTGGAAACTTTATCCTGGCGCTGGGTCTGGAGAGAAGTGGCTGAGTAGACTAATGGCTGGTTAGGGGATGCGGCTGGCTGCTCACAGCTGTCACACGATATTATTGGAAGCACTGATATGACATCACACTCCCAACTCTGAGATTCTATTTTTAGGATGCGTAGGACGGTCATTAATTTCGATATGAGAAACATACACCATTATTCATTGGCGGGAGGTGATGTTAGCTTGCCAGCTTAGATGCTAACGTAGCTAGCTAACATTAATAATTTGTGCTATTGAAACAAATGCAACTATAATTTGTTTCTGATCAACTATAACCGTATAATTATTTCAAAAACAGGTTGCATTCCAAATTTCCCAGTCAGGAACAGTTTGTTGCGTGGAGTGCGTGATGACACAGGATGCCACCTGTTAGATAAAATACGGAACGGTTCCGTATTTCACTGAAATAATAAATGTTTTGTTTGAGATGATAGTTTCCGGATTCGACCATATTAATGACCTAAGGCTCGTATTTCTGTGTGTTATGTTATAATTAAGTCTATGATTTGATAGAGCAGTCTGACTGAGCGATGGTGGGCACCAGCAGGCTCGTAAGCATTCATTCAAACAGCACTTTCGTGCGTTTTGCCAGCAGCTCTGCTGTTTATGAATTCAAGCCTATCAACTCCCGAGATTAGGCTGGTGTAACCGATATGAAATGGCTAGCTAGTTAGCGGGGTGCGTGCTAATAGTGTTTCAAACGTCACTCGCTCTGAGACTTGGAGTAGTTGTTCTACTTCGAGGGTGGCTGTTGTCGATGTGTTCCTGGTTC
This sequence comes from Salvelinus sp. IW2-2015, assembly GCF_002910315.2. NCBI lineage: Eukaryota > Metazoa > Chordata > Actinopteri > Salmoniformes > Salmonidae > Salvelinus > Salvelinus sp. IW2-2015. The sequence goes on along the minus strand of NC_036839.1, from coordinate 39,726,810 downwards.
GAGCCCAGGTAGCAGCGAGGAGAGGGATGGAAGCTATACTGTTACACTGGCAATACTAAAGTGCCTATAAGAACATCCAATAGTCAAAGGTATATGAAATACAAATCGTAGAGAGAAATAGACCTATAATTCCTATAATAACTACAACTAAAACTTCTTACCTGGGAATATTGAAGACTCATGCTAAAAAGAACCACCAGCTTTCATATGTTCTCATGTTCTGAGCAAGGAACTTAAACGTTAGCTTTCTTACATGGCACATATTGCACTTTTACTTTCTTCTCCAACACTTTGTTTTTGCATTATTTAAACCAAATTGAACATGTTTCATTATTTTTTTGAGGCTAAATTGATTTTATTGATGTATTATATTAAGTTTTTAAAAAGTGTTCATTCAGTATTGTTGTAATTGTCATTATTACAAAAAATATATTTTTTAAATTATATAAAAATCGGCCGATTAAATCGGTAGCGGCTTTTTTGGTCCCCCAATAACCGGTATCGGCGTTGAAAAATCATAATCGGTCGACCTCTAGTACACACTCAGCACACAGAGGAAATGTGATGCCACTGGTCTGCTGTTACCTGCAGGTTCCCCTCAGCTAACGTTTAACCTCCCATTCACTACAGGTCAGGATGTGTCCTTTTCACAGTGACTGGCTGCTAAAACACCTGTCAAAACAAACACTGATGCATGGATCTCTGGTTTAGCTGTAGAGCTCCTAACTATGTCACTCAACACAAATGACACCCACAATGCCAGGTGAATTGAACACACACTTGTGTATAGAAGGGGGGAAACCATAGTCTGAACCCCAGAATCAATGTGGATTTAAATTTAGCTTCAGATGCAACAAACAAACTCTTGTTCGCTCATCACACAAGCAAACAGAAACTCACAAACCTCCAGGATACTCGTTATTGAACTTCTCCTGTTTCTCTCATTAGTCCCAGTGCTGTGCACACCTGGGAGATCAGTTGCAGCAATGTGTGTGTGGTGATTTTAAGAGGTGGGGGCGGATAGATGGGAGGGTTGAAGAGGTCTCTAGGGCTGGTACTATGATAGGCGACGGTTGGTATTTGATTAGCATCCCCATTAGCTGTTGCGAAAGCAACAGCTACTCTTTCCTGGGGTCCACACAAAACATGACATAATACAGAACAGTAATAGACAAGAACAGAAGTTAATTTGACAAGAACAGAACTACATCAATTTAAAAAAGGCACACGTAGCCTACATATCAACATATACACACAAACTATCTAGGTCAAATAGGGGAGAGGCGTTGTGCCTTGAGTTGTTGCTTTATCTGTTTTTTTAAAACCAGGTTTGCTGTTCATTTGAGCAATATGAGATGGAAGGGAGTTCCATACAATAACGGCTCTATATAGTACTGTACGCTTTCTTGAATTTGTTCTGGATGTGAGGACTATGAAAAGATKAATGTTTCTTRTAAAAACAAGTGATGCAGCCCTCTCCAACTCTTAGCCAAGAGAGACTGGCATGCATAGTATCKAAATTATCCCTTTGATTACAATGAAGAGCAAGACGTGCCACTGTGTTCTGGGCCGCCTGTAGTTTAACTAGGTCTTTCTTTGCAGCACTCAACTGGACAATAATCAAGATATGACAAAACTAGAGCCTGTCGGACTTGCTTTTGAGTGTGGTGTCAAAAAAGCACAGCCTCACTACTACGGACAGACTTCTCATCTTTACAACCAATGAATCTATATGTTTTGACCATGACAATTTACAATCTAAGGTAMCACCAAGTAATTTAGTTTCAACTTGTTCTGCCACACCATTCATTACCAGATTCAGCTGAGGTCTAGAACTTATGGAACGATTTGTTCCAAATACAATGCTCTTAGTTTTAGAGATCAGTTTATTATTATTCCAGGACCAGTTTATTATTGGTGACGCATTCCAAAACAGACTGCAACTATTTGTTAAGGGTTTCAGTGACTTCATTAGCTGTGGTTACTGATGGGTATATGGTTGAATCATCAGCGTACATGGACACATGCTTTGTTAAATGCCAGTTGCAAGTCATTGGTAAAAATAGAARAGAGTAGAGGGCCGAGAGAGCTGCCCTGTGGTACACCACACACTTTATGTTTGACATTAGAGAAGCTTCTATTAAAGAAAACCCTCAGTTCTATTAGATAGATCTCTCCCATATTGTTGATTCAGAGCTGTTGAAAACAGAGAACACRAGTTCTCTCAACAACAGGTTATGGTCAATAATATCAGAGGCTGCACTGAAATCTAACAGTATAGCTCCCACAATCTTTCAATCAATCATCAGTAATTTGTGTTAGTGCAGTACATGTTGAGTGCCCCTCTCTGTAAGCATGCTGAAAGTCTTAAAAACATAATTTTTTTCAGAGACAGCATTGTATGTGGTCCCCCCCAAAAAAATCCAAAAGTTTGCGAGCTGATAGGTCTGCTGTTAGAACCAGTAAAGGCCACTTCCCCACTCTTTTGTAGTGGAATGACTTTGGCTTCCTCCATGCCTGAGGACCAAGACTTTCTGCTAGGCTCAGATTAAAGATATGACTAATTGGTAGCTGACTATATAGCTACTCCTTTCTCAGTAGCTTTCCATTTAAGTTGTCAACGCCAGGAGGTTTGTCATAATATAGTAATTATAATGCATTAAAAAATTTCCAGCACTTATTCTTCCTGCTCCCCTCACACTAACTTTAACAAAATTCTAACTTGCAATGCTTATCTTTCATTACACACGAATAAATGGTCACTGTTAATTTCCCCAAATAAGTAATCATTAAAATGTTTGTGATGAATAAGCCACCTGATTCATGAAGGAAGTGCGACG
>NC_036839.1:39717037-39717935 GCF_002910315.2 Salvelinus sp. IW2-2015 | reverse complement strand
GCTCACTGTTAATTTCCCCAAATAAGTAATCATTAAAATGTTTGTGATGAATAAGCCACCTGATTCAATGAAAGATGGAGTTGAATTTGTCTTTCTACYGATAACTTCATTAAAAGTATTCCAAAGTTGTTTTCCATCACTCTTTATATTATTGATCTTCGCTTCAAAACAGTTTATTCTTTKWGWKTWGTCATAATTTCTCAATTTACAGTAAGATGTGCAGTCAGACTTATTAGCCACTCCTTACMCCCCCCCYCCATCTCTTTCAACCATACTGTTTYTCAATTTCTCATCAACCCATGGGGAATTAAAAGTTCTAAATCAAAATCGGTCAAACACACATTATTGCTGGTGTAGCGAAATGGAATAAGAAACAAATATTAGGACGAGCAACAYCAGAGTGGCATTGACTAAAATACRGTAGATACATATGAGATGAGTAAAGCAGTATGTATGTAAACATTATTAAAGTGACTCATGTTGAATTATTAAAGTGGCTAGTGAATGGGTCAATGGGGTCGGACATGAATGGGGCCATGTATCGGATAAAAAAACTAAGAAATATTTGAGTGAAACCCATCAGCAAGGGTATTGAAGATGAAACGTGGCTGGGTTTTCAAGCATGACAATGATCCAAACACACCGCCCAGGCAACGAAGGAGTGGCTTCGAAGCATTTCAAGGTCCGGAGTGGCCTAGCCAGTCCCAGATCTCAACACCCATAAAATCCTTGGAAGGGAGTTGAAAGTCCGTCGTATGCCCAGAACGCAGCAGCCCAAACCATCACTGTCTTAGAGGAATGCTCATGGAGGAAGTGGGTGCCAAAATACCAGAACGTGGTGGATAAACCTTGTGAAGTATTCTACAAGAAGCAAATGTTTTGCAGAAGGAACCTCTAA
>NC_036839.1:39712709-39715605 GCF_002910315.2 Salvelinus sp. IW2-2015 | reverse complement strand
TTATGTTAGGTTAGAGCCAAGTCACAGAAAAAGACAGCCATTTTTCCAGCCAAAGAGAGGAGTAACAAAAAGCAGAAATAGAGATAAAATGAATCACTAACCTTTGATGATCTTCATCAGATGACACTCATAGGACTTCATGTTACACAATACATGTATGTTTTGTTCGGTAAAGTTCATATTTATATCCAAAAATCTGAGTTTAGGCGGGACGCTACTGTCTCACTTGGCGAAAATGCAGAGCGCCAAATTCAAATTAATTACTATAAAAATCAAACTTTTATTAAATCACACATGAAAGATACCAAATTAAAGCTACACTGGTTGTGAATCCAGACAACGTGTCCAGACAACGAATCAGAATCCAGACAACGTGTCAGAATTCGGCAAAAGCAAACGATGCTATTATCTGAGGATAGCACCATTGTAAACAAAGAGAGAGAAGCATATTTCAACCCTGCAGGCGCGACACAAAACGCAGAAATAAAAATATAATTCATGCCTTACCTTTGACGAGCTTCTGTTGTTGGCACTCCAATATGTCCCATAAACATCACATATGGTCCTTTTGTTCGATTAATTCCGTCAATATATATCCAAAATGTCCATTTATTTAGCACGTTTGATCCAGAAAAACACMGGTTCCAAATTGTGAAACGTGACTGCAAAATATCTCAAAGGTTACCTGTAAACTTTGTCAAAAAATTTCAAACTACTTTTGTAATACAACTTTAGGTATTTTTTAACGTAAATAATCGATCAAATTAACGACGGGATGATCTGTGTTCAATACAGGATTAAAACCAACTGTAGCTAGCTTTCTGGTCATGCGCTTCTAACGAACAGGACACTTCGAGTGACCCTCCTTCAAGATGGCCGTACTTCTTCATTTCTAAAGACTGTTGACATCCAGTGGAAGCGGTAGGAACTGCAAGAAGGTCCCTTAGAAATCTGGTTTCCCAATGAAAACTCATTGAAAAGAGAGTGACCTCAAAAAAAGAAAAKAATCTRAATGGTTTGCCCTCTGGGTTTCGCCTGCTAAATAAGATCTGTTATACTCACAGTATTGATTCAAACAGTTTTAGAAACTTCAGAGTGTTTTCTATCCAAATGAAATTTACATCCATAGGTACACTCCAATTGACTCAAATTATGTAAATTAGCCTTCAGAAGCTTCTAAGCCATGACATCATTTTTCTGGAATTTCTAAGCTTTTTAAAGCCACAGTCAACTTAGCGTATGTAAACATCTGACCCACTGGAATTGTGATACAGTGAATTATAAGTGAAAAAATCTGTCTGTAAACAATTGTGGAAAAATTACTTGCGTCATGCACAAAGTAGATGTCCTAGCAGTCTTGCCAAAACCTTAGTTGTTAACCTTACTAGGGTATGTGGAAACGGTAGCAAAGTATACTTGTTGTAAATCCAACCAAAGTGTCCGATTTCAAAAAAGATTACGACGAAAGCAACACCAAACGGTTATGTTAGTTAGAGCCAGTCACAGAAAAAAGACAGCCATTTTTCCAGCCAAAGAGAGAGTAACAAAAAGCAGAAATAGAGATAAAATGAATCACTAACCTTTGATGATCTTCATCAATGACACTCATAGGACTTCATGTTACACAATACATGTATGTTTTGTTCGGTAAAGTTCATATTTATATCCAAAAATCTGAGTTTAGGCGGGACGCTACTGTCTCACTTGGCGAAAATGCAGAGCGCCAATTCAAATTAATTACTATAAAATAAACTTTTATTAAATCACACATGAAAGATACCAAATTAAAGCTACACTGGTTGTGAATCCAGACAACGTGTCCAGACAACGAATCAGAATCCAGACAACGTGTCAGAATTCGCAAAAGCAAACGATTCTATTATCTGAGGATAGCACCATTGTAAACAAAGAGAGAGAAGCATATTCAACCCTGCAGGCGCGACACAAAACCGCAGAAAATAAAATATAATTCATGCCTTACCTTTGACGAGCTTCTGTTGTTGGCACTCCAATATGTCCCATAAACATCACATATGGTCTTTTGTTCGATTAATTCCGTCAATATATATCCAAAATGTCCATTTATTTAGCACGTTTGATCCAGAAAAACACAGGTTCCAAATTGTGAAACGTGACTGCAAAAATATCTCAAGGTTACCTGTAAACTTTGTCAAAAATTCAAACTACTTTTGTAATACAACTTTAGGTATTTTAACGTAAATAATCGATCAAATTAACGACGGGATGATCTGTGTTCAATACAGGATTAAAACAACTGTAGCTAGCTTTCTGGTCATGCGCTTCTAACGAACAGGACACTTCGAGTGACCCTCCTTCAAGATGGCCGTACCTTCTTCATTTCTAAAGACTGTTGACATCCAGTGGAAGCGGTAGGAACTGCAAGAAGGTCCCTTAGAAAATCTGGTTTCCCAATGAAAACTCATTGAAAAGAGAGTGACCTCAAAAAAAGAAAAGAATCTGAATGGTTTGCCCTCTGGGTTTCGCCTGCTAAATAAGATCTGTTATACTCACAGTATTGATTCAAACAGTTTTAGAAACTCAGAGTGTTTTTCTATCCAAATCTAATTATACTAATAATATGCATATCTTACTTCTGGGATGAGTAGCTGGCAGTTCAATTTTGGCATGCTTTTCATCCAAAATTCCAAAGAAAATTTGTGGAGTGGTTGAAAAACGAGTTAATGACTCCAGCCTAAGTGTATGTAAACTTCCGACTTCAACTGTCGGTATTCAGACCTTTTACTCAGAACTTTTCACCTTTGGCAGCGATTACAGCATAACATTTCTTTGGTATGACGGTATGGAGCTTTGGCTGTTGTTTAGGGTCGTTGTAATTTTGGAAGGTGAACCTTACCCCCAGTTTCTGATCCGGGTA
>NC_036839.1:39681747-39712684 GCF_002910315.2 Salvelinus sp. IW2-2015 | reverse complement strand
CAATTAAATTAAGCATGCAGTCCAGCAGTTCGTTCGTAATAATTGCAATATCTATAGCCTTCATGACTGCAGGAGGTTACAAGGATGAGCAAGAGCTCTAGCATATATCTCAAATACAATCTAGGTCCATAATGTCTTATTCATCCAAACCATGGTTACCAAAAGACACAATTTAGTGAGAGTAGCGTTTCTCGAAAGTTAACAAGTTACAAGTTACATAGCTCGAGTTAGATCTTACTCACTTGTATGAAGGTAATACTTCCGACTTCATAACATTGTCGGGGCCGTGTATCCCCCTAGATAGGTGGATACTCTCAGGAAGACTTTTCACCGTATTAGGGCACCCTGATAAGCAGACTAAACAGTTATTCTAGGCCAACGCTCCATACGCCTCGACTAACTAAACAACGGCAGGGTCATGTGCAGCTTAGTGGCCCATTCATCTGTTTCTGTTAGGCTCGGTCTATGTAAGATGATTAATTAGCACAGCCGCTACACTTACACCCCTGCTTCATAGGTCACTGAGGCTCCGAGAGAGGTATTCATTCCAAAATATACTCTCCTATTTGCTCATGTTAGTCATCATTAACAAATCACGATACTAGATGCACCTTCGATAATCATAAATATCATTGTCTGACCGTAAAGTCAGTATTCAGAGTTACTCAACTCTGGGTGTACCTGAGTAGGTGATCATATTGGACAGGACATATATGCCCCTAGACTCTGAGTCTCGCAGTTGGTTCAGACACACACCCACCCTCTAGAGATGAGCCTCGGATTTCAGCGGGCGTTGCGTGTGGAGCCACGACCAAGTAAGTGCACTTACTTGAGTCAGGTTCACCGTATCAGTCGTATAGAGCCCGCACAAGGAGGATACAGCTACTACAATTACCGCGTACTGCATCATTCTAAATAGAATTGTCTACGTGGTTCAATGTGTGAGGGCCCCAAAGCACACGAGAAATTTCTTCAACGCGATTCCTGAAGGGAGGATTCAGCAGAGTCGCGATGACCTACACCGTGTCGATGCGGCTGAGTAGGCCAGAGGACCATCGTTGCAGATCGTCGTGATGTGTGGCTCAAGGAAACTGATAGGGCTTGCCCCGATACGTGTGCTTCTACGACGGGCTGTCTCGCTGACGAGAGTCTCAGTACGAGATGATCGCAGACTATAGCGAGTGGTCGACCCACTCACCCTGACTGCTAATCCCTGACAGTACTTACGAGACTTCCTCGCGAGCTCACCTACTAGTTTGTGTATTGGAACGATGAGAGAGACGGCGGATGCGGTTACTGAGCTGCACAGCCACTCGGCCAGATGCCCTCACGCTCGTCCCTGTAGGCTGTGCTCTAATTGATTAAGTTACAATCAGCGCCTGCTACTCAATCTGCATACCTGCAACGTTGATGTGAATTGAGTCTTGCGAGGCTCGCGTGCGATGGCCGAACTGCCCCAATGAATGGGCGCCTGAGGAAAGCATGCAGAAGGTACAGGATAGTAGGGTCTCGAACCCGCCCCCCCTGTGTGTCGGTCACAAATGACCCCGTGTCTGAGACAGGCCGCGCTTACTGAAGTTGAGTCCAGAGTATTGTTACGTCCACACTCCCACAAATGGGGGTGGCCCGATCAGGACGTCAGGACCCAGTTGCACAGGGTGTAGACCCAGGGCCAGCTTAATGATGAGCTTGGAGGTACTATGATGTTGAAGGCTGAGCTATAGTTAATGAACAGAATTCTTACATAGGTATTCCTCTTTTCCAGATGGATAGGGCAGTGTGATGGCATCGTCTGTGGATCATATATATGTATGAGAGGCTTCATCTGGTATACAGAAACTATGAACCAGATTGGTCGTTAGGCAATGCTCTCCCGTGGAGTCTCAAGGGTATTTGCACCCAGGTGATACGATCACCTTTTAATCTTAGTCTCTCAAGCACCATGTCACTGCTGACTCAGAGCTATCGGAAAAAGTGGTAGCCTAGTGGGGCTGAATTTCAGTCAGCAATTGAAAACAGCTGTCAGCGCAGCGTGTATTGTTTCGATGCTACCTATAGATGAAAAATGCTCAGGCTTATCAAAGTTGAACAAAGTACATGTTTATCAAAATTGGAAGAACAATTTCATAGCATCTGTATGTCCTTATTAATCACATCAGACCACAAACGCTGTTGTTACATCACGATTCCATATCGGAGATACACCCCAGCCCAAGCCTTCAATTTGTATGCATTCTACATAATATTTAATATTAGACCCGGCTTCGGAACTTTGGACTCTTTAACCATTGGAGTTATATTGCTCACTATAGTTGACTCCACTCGCAATTCTATATGGACGCCTACCAGCAATACATTATAAGAACAAGTCAACCCTATAGATATAAGCAGACAAAAAATGTGCAAAATAGACTTTTATATGTTTGTAAACATTATTTGATGCTAAATGTTATATCCTATAAGATAAGGTGTTTAATTCCAGCGCTATGTATGTAACAATTAGGTATAAAAATATAAACCCTTATCCCAAGACACTCATATAAGGCTCATCACTGCTTAACGCATAATGAGAACGTGTCGTTTCTTTTGAGCGACCGTTTAGGCTTGGCATAATAGGAACAAGACCCCTAATTGCGATATAGTTCCTTACTGGTCGCGCTCAATGAAATTGTACGACAAGCTCTTCGTTCCAATAACGTTGCACATATCTATTGGTGCGAAGACTATATTCTCCATTCGTTCTATCACTGCAGATACTCTCAAATAGTATCTTGTACAGTTAGATAGCAGGGACACTCTCGTTGTGCTGTCACGACACACTATATATTACACAGAGCACCTCCGGAAGACGGATAGATAACGGCGTTTCTAAGAGCTGTGCCAGTTGAAACTCTCACTAATACCACTTCCTCTTGATGCACGTCGAACAAGATTCTACTATATTTACAGATATTGGCTATTCTTGTATATCGATACTTACCTCCGGCTGGCCAGCTGCACAAGGACCTATCTCCCGAGCGAGATTTGCTCACCTCCTCTGTGCTGCTGTCTAATAGCTGTTTCATGGTCTGCTCTGCTAATTGTTACTTGGTATAGTAAGTCAAATGGAGTACTATAGTTGATAAGTGACCACTTTCGCGCCTACCTCTTCGGTGACTGTCCGGCAGTACTATCGACCTGCTGGCCGAGAAGGGCATGTATACTTCAATAACCGTCATCTATGGAACTGGTACTTATGCCAGTGATTGTCAGGATATTGTAAGAGTCGTTCCTTGCCGAGCTTGCTCGATATACCTTATTACGCGGCTGATGATCCTTGATGATGAAGTACTCTCTCTCAGTCCCTGCCTGAGTGCTCCGGAGCAGGTATTCATCAAAATATCTGTACTTTGCTCTGTTCATCTTTGCCTCAATCCTGACTAGTCTCCCATTGGGTGCTGTAGGTGTCCTGGAGGGCAGGCAGTGTGCCCCCGKTGATGCGTTGGGCAGACCRCACCACCCTCTGGAGAGCCCTGCGGTTGCGGGCRTTGCWGTACCAGACAGTAGTGCAGTTGCTGTAGCAGGTGGTGATMGAGCCCGACAGGATGCTCTCAATTGTGCATCTCTAAAAGTTTGTGAGGGTCTTGCGGGCCAAGCCAAATTTCTTCAGCTTCCTGAGGTTGAAGACCACACTGTCTGYGTGGGTGGACCATTTCAGATCGTCAGTGATGTGTACGCCAAGGAACTTGAAGCTTCCCWACTTCTCCACGGTGGTCCCGTAAATRTGGATARGGGTGTGCCCCCTCTGYTGTTTCCTGAAGTCTACAATCAGCTCCTACATTTTATTGACGATGAGAGAGGGGTTACTTTCCTGGCACCACTCCGCCAGTGCCCTCACCTCCTCCCTGTAGGCTGTCTCGTAATTGTTGTTAATCAGGCCTGCTACTCATCTGTCAACTGCAAACTTGATGATTGAGTTGGAGGCGTGCATGGCCACGCAGTCATGGGTGAACAGGGAGTATAGGAGAGGGCTGAGCACGCACCCTTGTGGAGCCCCTGTGTTGAGGACCAGCGAAGAGTAGTTGTTTCCTACCTCCACCACATGGGGGTGGCCCATCAGGAAGTCCAGGACCCAGTTGCACAGGGCAGGGTTTAGACCCAGGGCCCCAGCTTAATGATGAGCTTGGAGGGTACTATGRTGTTGAAGGCTGAGCTATAGTYAATGAACAGAATTCTTACATAGGTATTCCTCTTGTCCAGATGGGATAGGGCAGTGTGATGGCATCGTCTGTGGATCTATTRTGGCGGTAAGCAAATTGAAGTGGGTCTAGGGCGGTCRGTAAGGTAGAGGTGATACGATCCTTAATCTAGTCTCTCAAAGCACTTCATGCTGACAGAAGTGGGTGCTATGGGGCGACAGTCAGTTGAACAGTGTCAGGAGTTTGTTCTGACCAAGAAAATGTCAGGCTTAGTCAGTTGAACAAGTACATGTTTATCAATAATTGGAAGAAGCAATTTCATAGCATCTGTATGCTCCTTATTAATCACATCAGACCAACAAATGTTATCATCATCCACATAGGAGTCACAGCAAAATCTTTTGTATGATCTCTTATACACTATTTTAGACCCGGCTTTCGGAACTTTGGCTTTCCTGGATATAGCCACTATAGTGATCACAGCATTCAATGGGTACAGATACAGCTTTAGAACCAAGTTCTATAGTATTAGTAAAAATGTGTATACATGTGGATGATCTTATTCCTGTAGTGTTTGTAAACACGCTGGTAAATTGATTAATAACCTGATCCAGATTAAAGGCACTGGTTCCAGTGAGAAGCTTCYTTTTGAGTGCACAGCTTGATGRAAACCAGTCAATATTCAGGTCCCCAAGAAAGTAKACCTCTGTTTACGTCACATACACTGTCAAGCATTTCGTACATTATTTAGATACTGACGGTTAGCACTTGGTGGCCAATAGCAACACCCAAAAAGAAAAGGCTTTAGMTGTGCCAAGTGAACCTGCAACCACAACACTTCAATAACACTCGAAATAAGATATTCTCTAAGCATTACAGGGATATGGCTCTGAATAGATACAGCAACAACTCCCCTATAAGCATTCCTGTCTCTTCTATAGATGTTATGTCCTTGTATTGCTACTTCTGTAACATCAAATTAATTATTTAAGGGGGTCTTCTGGGGCTGGTACTATGACAGGAGAGGGTTGAAGACGTCTCTGGGGACTGGTACTATGACAGGAGAGGATTGAAGACGTCTTCTGGACTGGTACTATGACAGGAGAGGGTTGAAGACGTCTCTGGGACTGGTACTATGACAGGAGAGGGTTGAAGACGTCTCTTGGGCTGGTACTATGATGGGTTTCAAACATTGGACAACGTTGCCCATGTACATTAATGTAATTCTGTTAATGTAGATGTGTAATTATACATGCATGACCATATGTGTGTAATCCCTCCAAGGCAATGGAAGGCAGGCATGGTATTTTCTTAATGAGCTACCCTGGAAAGAAGCATGCCTATTCTCTACTACATAAACTATATTGTGAGTGAGAGTGAGGAGAGAGGAGAGAGGAGAGCTTTGCCTACACAGACATGGTGTTGTGCAGTCACCGTGGGCATCATTAGGTGTGGAGTCAAGAACCAGAGCATAACATGTGGATGAGATTCTCTTGGCTGTGTCTCTCAGGCTGGCTTCAGGGAATTCAGATTAGCATGTGTAACGGAGCCGATCTCTGTACGTCTGACAAGCCAAGGCATTCATGAGTCCTGGCACCTGTACTTCAAGGTCTCAGGAAGTAGACATCACTGCTCAATGCTAACTTAACCAAAATCGCTACATATGCAAATAAGAGACTACATAATGTTAAGTAAAAATTGTCTCTTGTTCTCTCTTACTCTGCCCCTTTTCTTTCTCCAGTAATGTAAAGTGCTGTTGACTCTTTCAGCGTGTGCTTAACCTTCTCTTTGTACCTCCTGCTCTTCTCTCCTCCACAGCTGCTCTGAATAGCTGAATTATTCTCTTTGATGAAGAGCAACCCAATGGCACCAAAGTGACAGTACAGGGAGAAAGAGAGAATGTGAAGAGAGAACTATTTGGAGTGAAGAAAGTGGGTTTACGTCATTACACTACCATACCCACCTGCTGGTCTTTGGCATGCCACAAGACAGCTTATTATTTTTCTCTCTCTCTCTCCCCCTCTACACACACACAGAGAGATAGTCAGTGTGGCTGCCATGGCCTTTGGCCTGGTGTGCTGCAGGTATATGCTGGGGGTGAGTCACTTCTCTCCTGCTTGCCTTGCCCAAGCGTGCATGTTATATAAGCCCTGCTCTGACGTCGTGACAATGCTCCCAGCCCCAGGAAGTAAGGTTGACGCACAATCAGAGGAGAGAAACGGAAGCAGCCTGTGTGAAGAGGATCATCTCTGGCCCAAGACTAACAATCACACTGTCACGACCGGCTGACACAGCATTAACCAGKGTGTGCTGTGCGTGTGTGTGAGCCTGACATTTTCTTGGTCAAGACAAAACTCCTGACACTACCAAACTATGACACATTGTCACACACCAACACCAAATATAATAGATGTTCTTTTAGAAAATGGAAGCCAAAACAACCCATTGCTACGCAACAGAAGTGTTTCTATTTTCCCAAACAGGCAGAATTCTGATGTCACTCCTTCCAAAACAAAACACCAACATTCAACAGGCATCTGCTTGTGCGTGGCCATGTATTTGCTTGGCCCTGGTAATCTCGTTAGGACCCCAGTCACTCTTAAGCCATCTATCTCATAAATAAATAAAACAGTTTCATAGTGCACCCTCAGTGTGTGTGTGTGTGTGTGTGTGTGTGTGTGTGTGTGTGTGAATTAACACTGCGGCACACTGCAGCTTGTCAGGCTATTGGTGCGTACTAATAGAGGGGAGAAGGGGTGAGAAGGGGTTCTTTGACACTAACCCATTGAGACCAATCCAGAGGAAATGTGATACGTGATAAATCAGTAACTGCTTTAAATCAATGGCACACTATGAACTCGGATGATGAACAATCACACACAGAAGGCATATTATATTAATTGATTGACAGGTGATGTTAAATAGCACATCACAGCTCGAGGTTTCCTCTAGCTAGAGCGATGCCGAGATGGGTGATTGGGTAGTTCAGTCAGAACTTCTCAGTGGCCTGAGAGACACATTCTAATCTGTTAAAAGCACAGTCCTAACTGGTGGAAATCTCTAGGGGCTCTATTGATATTATAAAGTACTATTTTAAAACTGTAACCTAGTGCTATAGGGTAGTTCTACCAGTCTTACCAGCGAAAAGATCAGGGATAGGTTACGATATAGCAGCAACCTCCGACCCTGAGAGCTGTGTCACCATCAGGGCTATGGGAGCCATGCATGGACAGGGGGACAGAGGATCACATCTTACACAGTAATGGGGAAGTAGTTGATTCTCTCTCTCCATACCGGCAAAAAATGTTGTCATCCGCCTTTGAAGAGGGGGATGACCGCGGCAGCTTTCCAATCTTTAGGGATCTCAGACGATACGAAAGGTTGAACAGGCTGGTAATAGGGGTTGCAACAATTGCGGCGGATCATTTTAGAAAGAGGGTCCAGATTGTCTAGCCCGGCTGATTTGTAGGGGTCCAGATTTTGCAGCTCTTTCAGAACATTGGCTATATGGATTTGGGTGAAGGAGAAATGGGGGAGGCTTGGGCAAGTTGCTGTGGGGGKTGCAGGGCTGTTAACCGGGGTAGGGGTAGCCAGGTGGAAAGCATGGTCAGCCGTAGAAAAAGGCTTATTGAAATGGTCAATTATCGTGGATTTATCAGTGGTGACAGTGTTTCCTAGCCTCAGTGCAGTGGGCAGCTGGGAGGAGGTGCTCTATTCTCCATGGACTTTACAGTGTCCCAGAACTTTTTGGAGTTTGTGCTACAGGATGCAAATTTCTGTTTGAAAAAGCTAGCCTTTGCTTTTCTAACTGCCTGTGTATATTGGTTCCTAACTTCCCTGAAAAGTTGCATATCGCAGGGGCTATTCGATGCTAATGAAGTACGCCATCTGAAGTACGCAATAGGTTTTTGTGCTTTGCAAGTGTGCATTTGATTTGCTAATTAAGTAGCTAGTTAACCACATAGCTAGATGACTAACTTCTTCCAAAATCAATCTTCTCTTGGTAACATCAGAGAAGACCCTCCTGGATCAAGAGTCTTGCTGTCTAATATTTGTTTAGTGTGTACAGCAAACTGTGAGTAGCATTTTTTTWACTTGTATAACTTTATGAGTTGGGATGCCTGTCCTGCAAATAGTTTAGGTCAGAGACTATAAAATGTTCACAATGCACTCATTAGGATTCTATATGGGATTTACATGTGCTTGTTAGCATTGCTAACTTTCGGATTACATAGACTCACTGGGGTTTGAAAATAATCCCCCCTTGTATTCAGAGCCGGTATTACCGTATATCCCGGTATGACTATCTAGATACCGCCCAAACCTACTTCTCTCTCCCATCCCCCTMTCTCCACAATGGCAGTCCAGCGCCATGAGGGTTTAACCTCTCCTCAGAACACCCTGGCGATCTGGGTTGTTATCTGAACATGACTGAAGACAGGAGGCAGAGAGGGAATCACGGCTTCACGCTACTGCTGGCAACACGCCTGCTCTCTGTAACTGGCTGCTTTAATCTTGCACTAACATATGACTGCTGCGCCTGCCGCCTCTGGGGGCGTTACACTGGTACCCCAAGTTGACAGGAACTTTGACAACTTTCACGAAACGAAAGTGTCAATGAGTTGTCAGCGAGAGTGCACAAGTAGTAGGGAATTAAATGATGCCTTTGGATTTAATTTTCAACTCACATACAGGCTACACCTAGGGCAGCAGGCAAACACACACACAGAGAATCCCACCACCCACTGTATTTCCAGTGACCAGATAGCAAGCTAAGGGAATCCAAACCTTGATGCAGTGACATTACCGAACTGCTTCTGTCAGATGTGTGTTTTTGTTTCAGACGAGGTCATGAACTGAGGTCTGTACCGCTCTCGTTCTCTCACTCAGGGGGGTGTTGGGTTTCACCCCTCGCCCCAAAGTGCCAATTTTCACCAGGGTAATTTGAAGCCAGCCATGCAGACTGGGAGATGGCGTGGGAGTGCCATCCACCCTTAATTACTCTTTAACGAGCACTTCTGAGGGTTCTTTTGTCTGTCTGGGGGAAGAGGGTGAGGTGAGGAAGGGGAGAAAGAGGGAGAGTGGCAGTGGTGTGAACTCATAGTCCCAAACAGAAATCCTGCACCCTGGTCCCAGCCCCCCTTGGCCCCAGCCCTGTGGAGTGTCTAAAGCTATACACTGGAGCTGTATTTCATGTTTTCATGATGAACCGAGTTAACTGATTGGATGGGAGTCACTGAAACATACTCCCTTCTCTTTCCCACGTCCTCCATCTCCCCCAGTATCCAGGGGAAAGGTGGGTATTTTAAAGGGCCTGTTTTAAGGGCCTTACGGAACCATATGGGGCTGGGGTCAGGGCTTGTGGACAGGGAGTGGATGGGCTATGAAAGAGACATACTAGTGTCATCTCCCCCTCCCCTCTATCTGTCCCCCTCTCTGTCCGTATCTGCAGCCCAGAACAGGATTAGGCTGGGTGCCCAGTGGTGACACAAGTCCGTTGGAGCTGAGCTGACAGACTGTTGGTTCAGTTGTTGGATGCAAGCGGAGTGAGGACCTGAGAGAGAGGGAAGGGAGGATCAGAGTGGGAGCGTTGAGACAGAAGTGAGATAAACAGCTTAAAATGAGTGAGAAGGAGAAAGAGTGAGTGAGGAAAAGTGGGAGAGCTGGTACACTGTGTAATGAAATGGAGAAAGAAAAGGCTGTAAAACAATCACTGATGAGAGGGCAGAAATAGAAGGTTCAGTCAGAGGACAAAGTCTCCTTGGACTGTCCATGTCGGATAACTCTTAACTTAAAGAGCGCCAAGTTGGAAGGGACGTTTCTGATGATCATGTACTGTGTGCCTATAATGACATACATCTCTTCAACATTTGCTCTCACTATGTTATAAGTAGGATTGCAATGTGTATGCAGATATATATGGCATACAGAAAGAGACACACATGTCATGTCTATTCTCATCGATACGATTTCCTACGGAGCATTGACAGTATCATTTAAAACAGATTCACATTCAAGTCAACATTCTCTGATGTGTGAACCTCCAACCATCTTTGTGGTACCATTTTAAATGTCMGTTTTATTCCCATTTTAGCACTTACCCGCCAAAACATGACACCCACCCTGTATTCAAGAGAAAGTTGTCTCAACCGATGGCGGTCACACCTCAGATGATGTAAAAGTGTCTAGGGTACAACATATGCATTGACGTTTAAGATAAAACAATTAGTTTCTTTTTTTTCTATTMACTTTTATTTTTTATTGTTTGACAAGCCTGTTTGTACGCTTTTAAATTATATCAATCTCAACTGTTTATAATTTCCAGTGATGAAGACATGAAAGTCTCATGGTATGGTGGGTTATGCTAAATAGGTCCCCTTTGAGCACATTTATCTATTGAATGTTTTGGTATTCAGGTCCAAAAAAAGTCACTTTCTGAGCACTTCTACAACAGGCAAATACGTATGGAAGGTTTTGTTCAAATCGAAAAGGGGTGCCGTCAAAAAGTGATTGAATTCAAATGAATTTACCCTGTAACTGCTGCCACGATTAACGGCTGCCCTGTTCCTGATTACAACATGATTAGAGGGAGAATAACAATGAGCTAACCTTTGGACCTCCCATCCCTCATTACATAATACATCTCCAACCATCTGGGTCTGTGTCCATCTAGTCCTCTATTGGGCAGATGAACATTTTGCAGTAGGAGAAAGATCACAGAGAGTTTAGGACCAGCTACTGTGCTACCAAACCAGTGGTGTTGTGGTTTAGGACCAGCTACTGTGCTACCAAACCAGTGGTGTTGTGGTTTAGGACCAGCTACCTGTGGCCAAAACCAGTGGTGTTGTGGTTTAGGACAGCTACTGTGCTACCAAACCAGGTGTGTTGTGGGTTTAGGACCAGCTACTGTGCTACCAAACCAGTGGTGTTGTGGTTTAGGACCAGCTACTGTGCTACCAAACCAGTGGTGTTGTGGTTTAGGACCAGCTACTGTGCTACCAACCAGTGGTGTTGTGGTTTAGGACCAGCTACTGTGCTACCAAACCAGTGGTGTTGTGGTTTAGGACCAGCTACTGTGCTACCAAACCAGTGGTGTTGTGGTTTAGGACCAGCTACTGTGCTACCAAACAGTGGTGTTGTGGTTTAGGACCAGCTACTGTGCTACCAAATCAGTGGTGTTGTGGTTTAGGACCAGCTACTGTGCTACCAAACCAGTGGTGTTGTGGTTTAGAACCAGCTACTGTGCTACCAAATCAGTGGTGTTGTGGTTAGGACCAGCTACTGTGCTACCAAATCATGGTGTTTGTGGTTTAGGACCAGCTACTGTGCTACCAAACCAGTGGTGTTGTGGTTTAGGACCAGCTACTGTGCTACCAAATCAGTGGTGTTGTGGTTTAGGACCAGCTACTGTGCTACCAAATCAGTGGTGTTGTGAATGGGTGGTTTTACAACACGGCTTCTTTTCTCTAACAAGCACAACAGATGAGGAATGATGACGTCTTGGTGATTCTGGGTCAGTTTTACACGTCACAGTGGAAGTCACAATTTATTGTGTAGCCTAGCTATAAATGTGGATGATTACACGTGTTCTATTTCCTATTTCTACAGATGGCCAGTCAGAAAATTGTCAAATGTATAACATATGATAAAACAATATGTTTGAGTGGAATGAGAAACCACTAAATATCAAGGGATGGGCTATGGGCTTGCAAGGCTCCACCATGTCTTGAACACTATAATTATAGCCTTTTTAGAGAGACATTCAAGTCTATTTAGGTCAGTGTTCCAAAGAGACAGAGAGAACAAGAAACTGTTATAGATATACAGATCTGAAACAGATGGAGAAAGAGAGAAACATATATAAAGATCTGAAACACTGATATGGAGAGAGAAACTGTTAGATACATCTGAAACACAGATGGAGAGAGAAACTTAGATCTGAAACACCGATATGGAGAGAGAGAGAAATATATAGAGATCTGAAACACTGAGATCAAGACAGAGAAACTTATGTAGAGATATATGAAACACGGATATGAAGAGAGAGGAACTGTTAGATTTATATCTGAAATACTGAGAAGAGATCAAACACGGAACCTGGAGAAGTATTCATGCTTGAGAAAACGTATGCTACCAACTGAACAGCACAGACGGAAAAATAAGAGTTTCCTCACCATTGCATGTTGCCTACATTTAGAAGTACCTACCAACAAGTCCCCAAATTGACTAAATGTTTTTTTTTAAATACAGTTGTTAAAAATGCAAGATTCCAGTAGTAGAGACCCCTTGCACTAGAGGTTTGGGGACGTTTAGGCGCCTGAAAGAGTCTGCGTCTTCAACGGACAAATAGTTGACTGTCTCACACGGTGGTTAATACACCCGGTCTACAAACAAACAGCGAATGGATTTACCCTGGAGCTCCATACAGCTCTTTTGTTTAAAATCAGAGACTGGTACTGAAGGAGATTGGTACTGAAGTGTGTACACAACTAATTCTATCTTAGGGAAGGGTAGGATGGTGGTAGCCTATGTCACAGACATAGCCAGAGCATTTAGTCCTACAGCTATTTAAGACAGAACACCGTCCCATAGTTGGTGTGATATTACAAAGCAGGTTTAAAATCAAATCAAATTTTATTAGGTCACATGCACCGAATACAACAGGTGTACAACACATGCACCTTACAGTGAAATGCTTACTTACGAGCCCCTAACCAACAGTGCAGTTTCAAAAAATATGGATAAGAATAAGAGATAACAGTAGCAAGTAATTAAAGAGCTGCAGTAAAAAATAACAATATATACAGGGGGGTGTCGGTACAGAGTCAATGTGCGGGTGCACCAGTTAGTTGAGGTAGTATGTACATTAGAGGTCAACCGATTAATTGGCATGGCCGATTAATTTTGGCCGATTTCAAGTTCTCATAAAAATCAGTTATCGGCCTTTTTGGATGCCGATTATGGCCAATTACATTGCAATCCACGAAGAGACTGCGTGGCAGGCTGACCACCTGTTACGCGAGTGCAGCATCAAAGGGACCTGCGGCTGCAAGGAGGTAAGTTGCTACCTAGCATTAAACTTATCTTATAAAAAAACCAATCTTAACATAATCACTAGTTAACCTAGTAATATCATCAACCATGTGTAGTTAACTAGCTTGTCCTGCGTTGCATATAATCAATGCGGTGCATGTTAATTCATCATCGAATCACAGCCTACTTCAACTTCGCCAAACGAGCGATGATTTAACAAAAGCACATTTGCGAAAAAAGCAGAATCGTTGCACAAATGCACCTAACCATAAACATCAATGCCTTTCTTAAAATCAATACACGGAAATATATATTTTTTAAACCTACATATTTAGTTAAAAGAAATGCATGTTAGCAGTCAATATTAACTAGAGAAATTGTCACTTCTCTTGCGTTCAGGGCAAGCAGAGTCAGGGTATATGCAGCAATTTGGGCCGCCTGGCTAGTTGCGAACTGTGTGATGACCATTTCTTCCTAACACAGACTAATTMATTTGCCAGAACTTTACATAATTATGACATAACATTGAAAGTTGTGCAATGTAACATCAATATTTAGACKTAGGGTTGCCACCCGTTCTATAAAATACGTAACGGTTCCTTATTTCACTGAAAGAATAAACGTTTTGTTTTCGAAAATATAGTTTCCGGATTTGACCATATAAATGACCAAAGGCTCGTATTTCTGTGCGTTTATTATTTTACAATTAAGTCTATGATTTGATAGAGCAGACTGACTGAGTGGTGGTAGGCAGCAGCAGGCTCGTAAGCATTAATTCAAACAGCACTTTACTGCGTTTGCCAGCAGCTCTTAGCAATGCTTGAGACACAGCGCTGTTTATGAGTTCAAGCCTATCAACTCCCGAGATTAGGCTGGCAATACCAAAGTGCCTATAAAAACATCCAATAGTCAAAAGGTATATGAAATACAAATGGTATAGAGAGAAATAGTCGACACATCATAATGCCTATAGCGACAACCTAAATCTTCTTAACTGGGAATATTGAAGACTCATGTTAAATGGAACCACCAGCTTTCATATGTTCTCATGTTCTGAGCAAGGAACTTAAACGTCATCTTTTTTACATGGCACAATACTGCACTTTTATTTCTTCTCAAACACTGTTTATGCATTATTTAAACCAAATTGAACATGTTTCATAATTTATTTGAGACTAAATTGATTTTATTTATGAATTAAGTTAAAATAAGTGTTCATTGTTCATTCAGTATTGTTGTAATTGTCATTATTACACATTTTTTTAAATGTATATATATATATATATCATTTTTTATTAAAATAAAAAAATACAGTATATATATATTTTTTTTTAAATAATAACAATTTATTATTATTATTTTAAAATCGGCATCGGTTTTTTTTGGTCCTCCAATAATCGGTATTGAAAAATCATAAATCGGTCGAACTCTAATGTACATTTAGGTAGAGTTAAAGTGGCTATGCATAGATGACATGTCTTTAGTTTCCAAGTGACTGGACAGACTTTAAATCAGACCTGATGTGATTGAGTTTAAGACCGTTGCATCAACCTTTCTTGGACGGTTGAGTCAGCCATAGAAAAACCATTCTGGGATAGGCTACATTTTCGCTCTAGCTAACAGACTATGGATTTCTACTATCAGCACTAAATACTGCTGAACGATTAGTGCTTTTTGAKGTCAGTTCTGTTGTTTCGGTCCGATTATTTAAAAAATATATATATTTGTTTACATTAAATGCACTATGCATTGTTTGGGTTGAATGCTGTAACACTGAATAAAAGTCATATGATGATAGTGACTGCCTATTATCGCTTATGACTAATTAACCATCAGTTATTCACATTGCTGATATCTTTATTTCATTCCAAGTCATCGCCTCATCTCTACAGAGTCATCGCCTCATCTCTACAGAGTCATCGCCTCATCTCTACAGAGTCATCGCCTTCATTCTAACAGATGTCATCGCCTCATCTCTACAGAGTCATCGCCTCATCTCTACAGAGTCATCGCCTCATCTCTACAGAGTCATCGCCTCATCTCTACAGAGTCATCGCCTCATCTCTACAGAGCTGCTGCCTATGCTGTCTGACAAAACCACTATTTTTGTATCTCAAAATAAATAAGGCATACTTCTGTGACTGCTTAATACCAAATATAAATCACTTAGATCATGTATTATCAGGCTTGCGAAGCAACTGCTTCCTATTCCTCTCGATCATGTGTTTTCTTCTCTAGTGTCTGCACCGCACAGACCAGACAATCCCTGGTTTTCAGATAACTTGGCAGAATTAATTAGAAAGAAATATCTCTTGGGCTCAAGCTAGACATACAAATGCTCCTGTTGACTGGACCTCCTTCAGAGCACTAAGAAACACATGTTCCTGTTGACTGGACCTCCTTCAGAGCGCTAAGAAACAAATGCACAGGATTGATCAGGAAGTTCAAATCAGATTACTATTTAAATGCAGTCACGGAACCTAAACAACCCTACCAAGTTCTGGAAGCTAATCCAATCAGTGTCAGGTTATAATGTATCCTCTGGCCTTCCTGGCCATTTAATGATGGATTCTAATGAAGTGAAGGATAAAGCCAATATTGTAGGGGTTTTTAACAAGCACTTCATACCTGCTGGTTCAGTTTTTGATAATGGTGGGGCCCAGGACTCTAATGCAAGCTCTGTTAGTCAACTACGATATAGTCCCTCATGTGAACCATTTTAACCTTGAGCCTGTTTCTTATACTGAGGTCTATAAAGCACTAAAAGGCAATAGACATTAAAAAGTCTACAGGTCCAGACAACCTGGATCCCTACCTCTTAAAGATAGCAGCTGGTATTATTACTGAACCTGTGGCTCACATTTTCAACTTGAATATCGACCAATTCCATACCCAGCATTTGGAAATCAGCTTATGTCCTCCCACTGCTAAAGGGTGGAGATCCCTTAGATGCTAATAACTATTGTCCTATCTCTAAACTCCCTATCCTGGCCAAAGTCTATGAATCCCTAGTGAACTCAGTTAAAAAAGTTAATTGAAAAGAACACACTGAGCGGGGTTCAGTCTGGCTTTAGATCGGGGCACAGCACCACAACTGCAGCTACGGCAGTGGCAAATTACATCATTAATGCACTTGATAAAAAGCAACATTGTGCTGCTCTGTTTGTGGATTTATCAAAGGTCTTTGATTCAGTTGACCATTAATTGTTGCTAGCTAGACTCAGAAACATTGTTCTCAGTGAAGGGGCAGTAACTTGGTTTAGAAACCATCTTTCTGACAGAACACAATGTGTATATACTGACAATCACAAGTCTATCTTTCTAGAGATTAATAGAGGTGTGCCCCAGGGTTCCATTTTAGCTCCTGTGTTCACAATTTTTATTAATGATTTGGGAAATGGGATGCAACCAGCAAAGTTCCATCTATATGCAGATGATACAGTCATATATTAATGTGCTCCTTCTCTGGTTCAGGGTGTTGAAGARCTCCATACTGCTTTTTAGTCACTGCAGGCCTCGCTTTATGGTCTAAATGCATGACCTTTACCAGAGCTAGAACTCTGACAGAGAAGGTTAGCATTGTCACATATGGTGGCTTATCCATTGAAAAAGTGTAATCCTACAAATACCTAGGTATTTGGTTGGATGACAAGTTGTCCTTTAAAGTTCATGTGGATAATCTTGAGACAAAGCTTAAATTGAAATTTGATTTTTATTTTCGTAATAAGGCTTGCTTCCCGCTTATGGCTAGAAATAAGCTTGTTCAGGCCACTTTTCTCTCTGTAATTGATTATGGTGACTTGTTGTATATGCATGCAACCTCCTCCGTCTTACAGAGACTGGACTCTGTTTATCATGCATCCTTGCACTTTATTACAAATGCCAAGTCACTCACCCAGCATTGCACCTTGTACCGAATGGTTGGTTGGACCTCACTTTATATGCGCAGAAAGATACATTTGTATGTGTTCATCTACAAAGCCCTTTTGGGTAAACTCCCTCTCTACCTCTGTAGTCTGGTCTCCTTCACTACCAGCAGGTAAACTCCCTCTATACCTCTGTAGTCTGGTCTCCTTCACTACTAGCAGTTACCATACCCGGTCTGCTAGGTGGTTGCTACTTAAAGTCCCCAGGACATTCACAGTATTAGGCAAGACTACCTTCTCTTCTTGTGCATCAGAGGCATGGAATAGTCTACAATCTATGCTTCATCTAGATATGTTAGTGCCACTGAATGAATTACAAATATTGATAGACTTACGGAGGAGTGTAAATGCTTTTTTAGGCTGGATCATGTTGTGTTGTATGTTTTAATGATGTAATGTATTGATTGTTTCTGCCTTCTTGGCCAGGTCTCCCTTGAAAAAGAGACTCTGGGTCTCAGTGGGCTTTTCCAGGTTAAATAAAGGTTAAATAAAGGTTAAATAATTGGGAGGCTGGACACTGATCATGAGTCAGATTTAGTCTATTTGAGCAGACATTTGAAGATCATGTAAGGGTATCTATTGAAATCAGTTAAAAATGTTATATATGGATCCATGAATGATCAGATAATGACTACAGATATTATACATTTCTGAAAGTGGATTCGTTCATGCCTAAGTATAAAGGCTTAGATATGTCAGCATGTTGACACATACCCTTTTGCGATATCAAAATATTCTACCAATATGTAAGTGGGTGCACACGCATCAGGGGCATGTCTTGAAGAGAGCTCATCCCAGATATCTCCCGGACTCATAAGGTAGCAGGGAGATTTCTAAGGTCCGGATTGGATGCATGTAGAAACTGTCCCATTACGGAGAATATCCAAGGTCCATATGAAATGAAGGACATGCGTATCCGGATAAATATAGCTATCACCTGATATTGACCCTTTTCTCCCAGTGCATTTTATTTGAAATCAATGACAGTAAGGTACATAAGTAAAAACAGCTGCATTGGACCTTTAACAACAAGCCTACAGAGAATGCCAGAACCTGCATTTACATACCTGTCATTGCAACAACGGCAGCCAACCATGTCCCGTAAAAACGGGGTTGCCATGGTGACCTACCTCTCAAAGGGGTGTATCTGCTAGGTGCGGCCCAAAACTACACCTGTCCCGCTGACTGTCCCAGATACAGAACCTTCATCCGTGTCACATAAAACTGATCTGATAAGGACAAGAAAGCTGATAAGCTAAATGTCCTTATGAGTCTGTTAATCAGTGGAACGTTTTTCATATTACTGTCCGCAGCACGGAGATAAATGTGTTAGTTCTGGCATTTGTGTGACATTTGCAGCACCGGTAAAAAAATGGGATTAATGCCTGACTGTAAAGTACAGTATCTCTCGATGGAACCACTTCACACCTCTGAAAGCCTGATGGAATAACATAAGGGTGCTGTGGGGTGGTGGTGTGAGTGCGTTCATTTGCATAGATGTCAGCCTTGGGCTAAATGATGGTTTCTAAACAGTAGCCTAGTAGACAAAAGAGTGGTGGATTATAAATTATATTTCTTTAGTTGTTTCTGTCATTGCTCTTTTGTCTGGACTGTGTTTGAAAGAAGTTCATTAACCATTCTTCCAGACTGCAAAACAGGTTACTACTGTATGTAATCCCTGTCGGCTCTCGTAGCCTACAATGTGAAGCTCCTTTTTATTCTGGCAACAAAATAGAATTTTCCTCAATGTGTGATAAAGGTTTGCTACGAACATTGTTTAATTGTCTAAGCGAAGCTGTTGAAGCAAAATGCTCATACCAACGAATATGAGATGTGTGCGGGAATCTAGGTTTTGATTGGATTGTAGACCAATTGTGGGAAAAGGTTATTGGCTACGGGATAGCATTTAGCAGTTCTCCAATTGAGAGAACCTGAAAACCACAAATAGACAAAACTGAAAGTAAGAGGAACTCTTAAAAGAAAAACAGCCTACAGTACAAACCAGACAATAATTGGTTTCAAACAGTTGAAGCACAAGAGATACAAATGAATGAGTCGAATGTTAATTTACACGATATACTCTACTAGCATATTCTAGCCTACTTCTAAGAATAAGTGCATTATTTCATGTAAAAAGACACAAAAATAGCATTCCCGTTAACCATATTTAAACAATCCTGTAAAAACGCACATATAGCCTAACAACTGTACCGCCAGTGTGTGGACACGACGACACAGTGACTGAAAGAAAGAATCAGAAAGTGACGTTTAGTTTAGTGTTCTGACAAAATGGTCCATGAATATTGTCCACGTCTAGGCCTTGTACCAAACGCTAAATAGGCTTCTGTGTATAATGTTTATAACCACTGACTTGTCATGGTTCGCAAAGCTACATTTGTGAAAAGAAAATACAGCGACTATAGGCTATAGTTCTCGCCACAAACATCACCCGGGGYGACCACACCAACTTTACGCTCAGTTAATTTTTTCCTTACCTTTGTGTTCACTCCAACGAGAACGGGCAACGGGGACTGACGAAGCACACACACTCGAACAAGAACGAAAATAAACCGTTTCCACAAACCAGTCGAGTCGTAAGCAAAAGCGCAACAAAATTAATTCACGTACTTTCTATGGTTTCTCAAAACAATTCCTTTCACGTAGCTGCCTCCACCTCAATTCACTCGACCTAGTGACGTCACCGCTGCCAAGGCAGGCTTGCGGGGGGCGTTGCGTTCATGGCTAGATGGGATACTTAAAACTTGTGTCTATATATATATAAAATACATTTTATATATATTTATATACAGTACCAGTCAACATTTTGGACACAACTACTCATTCCAGGGTTTTTCTGTATTTTTATTATTTTCTTAATTGTAGAATAATAGTAAAGACATCAAAACTATGAAATAACACATATGGGATCATGTAGTAACCAAAAAAGTGTTAAACAAATCAAATATATTTTATTTATTTTATTTCAAATAGCCACCCTTTGCCTTGATGACAGCTTTGTACACTCTTGGCATTCTCTCAACCATCTTCATGAGGTAGTCACCTGGAATGCATTTTAATTAACAGGAATGCATTTCAATTAACAGGTGTTAACTTCTCTTGGGCACGTGAGACGGTTGCGTCCCACCACTTCAACAGCCAGTGAAACTGCTGGGCGCCAAATTCAAATACAGAAATACTCATTATAAAAATTCAGAAAACAAAACATATTTTACATAGGTTTAAAGATTAACTTCTTGTGAATCCAACCACGATGTCAGATTTWWAAAAAATGCTTTACGGCGAAAGCATACATTACAATTATGAGAACATAGCCCACAAGACAAATCATTACAAACAGTAGCCAGCCAGATAGAACAGTTACACAATTTAGAAATAGAGATAAAATTAATCCCTTACCTTTGATGATATTCATATGGTTCATATGGTTGCATTCATTTACTCAATAAATGTTCCTCTTGTTCGATAAAGTCTCTTTATACCCMAAAACCTCTGTTTTGTTCGCGCGTTTTCTTCAGTAATCCACAGGCTGAAACGCAGTCAAAACMGRAAGACAAAAAAATCCAAATTGTATCCGTAAAGTTCATAGAAACATGTCAAACGATGTTTATATTCAAACCTCAGGTTGTTTTTAGCCTAAATAATCGATACTATGTCAACCGGACAATAACGTCGTCAATATAAAATGTAAACAAGAAACGCACTCTCTCRGTCTTGCGCRGGAAAAAGCTCYGWGAAACTTTAGGGTCCACTCATTCAGACTGCTCTTACTTCCTCATTTTTCGGAATACAAGACTGAAACACATTCTAAAGACTGTTGACATCTAGTGGAAGGCATAGAAACTGCAAGTTGAGTCCTAAGTCAAGGGATACTGTAATKGCATTGAATAGAAAACTACAAACCAAAAAAAAAAACTACTTCCTGAATGGATTTTTCTCAGGTTTTTGCCTGCCAAATCAGTTYTTTTAAACTCACAGACACTATTTTAACAGTTTTGGAAACTTTAGAGTGTTTTCTATCCAAATCTACCAGTTATATGCATATCATATCTTCTGGGCCCAAGAAACAGGCCGTTTAATTTGGGCATGCATTTCATCCAAAATTCCGAATGCTGCCCCCTACCCTAGAGAAGTTAACTGGCGCTGACAGAGAGGGCTGCCGTGCTTCTAGCTCTTAGGAAACGTGGCACTATTTTGTTTTTTTTATGTGTTATTTCTTACATTATTAGCCCAGATTTTTTTGTGTGTTATTACATACAGCCGAGGTGAACTATTGGATATCAGAGCGACAGTAACTCACCAGCACTACCAGCATTACGACCAGGAATACGACTTTCCTGAATTGGATGCTTTGTTGGTAGGAGGTGCGCAAACCACCCACTGCTTCTGAGTATATTACTTGCTAATGTCCAGTCTCTGGAAAATAAAGTTTACGAGCTCAGGGCAAGGATTTCTTTCCAGAGAGACATCAGGGATTGTAATATACTCTGTTTCACAGAAACATGGCTCTCTCGGGATATACTGTCTGAATAAGTCCAGCCAGCTGGGTTCTCAGTTCATCGCGCAGGCAGGAATAAATATCTCTCCGGGAAGAAGAAGGGCGGGGGTGTATGTTTCATGATTAACGACTCATGGTGTGATAGTGCTAACATACAGGAACTCAAGTCCTTTTTTTAACCCGATCTAGAATACCTCACAATCGAATGCCAGCCGTATAACCTCCCAAGATAATTATCTTCGGAAATAGTTACAGCCATATATATCCCCCCTCAAGCCGATACCACGACAGCCCTCAAAGAATTTCACTGGACTTTATGCAAACCACATATCCTGAGGCCGCATTTACTGTAGCTGGGGATTTTAACAAAGTAAATTAGAGGAAAAGAATGTCGAAATTCTATCAACATATTGACTGTAGTACTCGCGCTGCTAAAACACTCGACCACTGCTACTCCAACTTCCGGGATGCCTACAAGGCCCTCCCCTGCCCTCCTTTCGGGCAAATCTGATCACGACTCCATTTTGCTCCTCCCTTCCTATAGTCAGAAACTCAAACAGGAAGTACCCGTGCTAAGGACTTTTCAACGCTGGTCTGACCAATCGGAATCCACACTTCAAGATTGTTTTGATCATGCAGACTGGGATATGTTCTGGTTAGCCTCCGAGAATAATATCGAAGTATATACTGATACGGTGACTGAGTTTATCAGGAAGTGTATAGGAGATGTTGTACCCACTGTGACTATTAAAACCTACCCTAATCAGAAACTGTGGATCAATGGCAGCATTCGTGCAAAACTGAAAGTGCAAACCATCGCATTTAACCATGGCAAGGTGACTGGGAATATGGCCGAATACAAGCAGTGTAGTTATTCCCTCCATAAGACAATCAAACAGGCAAAGCATCAGTATAGAGACAAAGTGGAGTCGCAATTTAACGGCTCAGACACGAGACGTACAGTATGTGGCAGGGTCTACAGACAATCACGGACTACAAAGGGAAAACCAGCCAAGTCACGGACACCGATGTCTTGCTTCCGAACAAGCTAAACACCTTCTTCGCCCGCTTTGAGGATACACAGTGCACCTTCTTCGCCCGCTTAGAGAATAACACAGTGCCACCAATGGCCCGCTATGAAGGACTGTGGGCTCTCGTTCTCCGTGGTCAATGTGAGTAAGACGTTTAAACGTGTTAACCCTCGCAGACGACATCCCTAGCCASGTCCTCAGAGCATGTGMACACCAGCTGGCTGGAGTGTTTACGGATATATTCAATCTCTCCCTATCCCAGTCTGCTGTCCCCACATGCTTCAAGATGTCCACCATTGTTCCTGTACCCAAGAAAGAAAAGGTAACTGAACTAAATAACTTTTGCCCTGTAGTACTCACTTCTGTCATCATGAATTGCTTTGAGAGACTAGTTAAGGATGATATCACCTCTACCTTACCTGACACCCTAGACCCACTTCAATTTGCTTACCGGCCCAATAGATCCACAGACGATGCAATCACCACGGCACTGCACACTGCCTTATCCCATCTGGACAAGAGGAATACCTATGTAAGAATGATGTTCATTGACTATAGCTCAGCATTCAACACMATAGTACCCTTCAAGCTCATCATTAAGCTTGAGGCCCTGGGTCTGAACCCTGACATGTGCAACTGGGTCCTGGACTTCCTGACGGGCCGCCCCCAGGTGGTGAAGGTAGGAAAAAACACCTCCACTTCGCTGATAATCAACACTGGGGCGCCACAAACTGAAATGGTCCACTCACACATATAGTGTGGTGAAGAAAGCGCAACAGTGCAAACTTCTACAGATGCACAATTGTGAGCATCCTGTCGGACTGTGTCACCACCTGGTACGGCAACTGCACCGCCCACAACCGCAGGGCTCTCCAGAGGGTGGTGCGGTCTGCCCAACGCAAACTACCTGCCCTCCAAGACACCTACAGCACCCGATGTCACAGGAAGGCCAAAAAGATCATCTAGGACAACAACCACCCAAGCCACTGCCTTTTTTTTACCTCRTTATCATCCAGAAGGCAAGGTCAGTACAGGTGCATCAAAGCTGGGATGAGAGACTGAAAAACAGCTTCTATCTCAAGACCATCAGACTGTTCAATTCTGTTAAATAGTCATCACTAGTACATTATATATAGACTTGGAATCACTGGCCACTTTAATAATGGAACACTAGACACTGAAATATTGTTTACATATTTTGCATTACTCATCTCATATGTATATACTGTATTCTATCCTATTCTACTGTATCTAAGTCTATGCCGCTCTGACATTGCTCACCCAATATTTATATATTCTTATTTCCATTCCTTTACTTTAGAATTGTGTGTTTTGTTGTGAAATTGTTAGATATTACTGTTAGATATTACTGCACTGTTAGAGCTAGAAACACAAGCGTTTCCCTACACATGCAATAACATCTGCTAAACACGTGTATGTGACAAATAAAATGAAATGTAATTTGATTTGTTAAAAGTTCATTTGTGGAATTAATGTGTTTAAGCCAATCAGTTGTGTTATGACAAGGTAGGGGTGTTATGCAGAAGATACCCTTATTTGGTAAAAGACCAAGTCCATATTATGGCAAGAACAGCTCAAATAAGCAAAGAGAAACGACAGCCCATCATTACTTTAMKGCATGAAGGTCAGTCAATCCGGAAAATGTCAAGAACTTTGAAAGTTTCTTCAAGTGCAGTTGCAAAAACCATCAAGAGCAATGATGAAACTGGCTCTCATGAGGACCRCCACAGGAAAGGAAGACCCAGAGTTACTTCTGCAGCAGAGGATAAGTTCATTAGACTTAAGAGGACTAAAAGAGATCCAAATCAAATCAAACCAGCCTCAGAAATTGCAGCCCAAATAAATGTAGACAAAATAAATGCAGAAAAGTAACAGACACATCTCAACATCAACTGTTCAGAGGAGACTGCGTGAATCAGGAAAAGCAGCCAACAAGTGCTCAGCATATGTGGGAACTCCRTCAAGACTGTTGGAAAACCATTCCAAGTAAAGCTGGTTGAGAGAATGCCAAGAGTGTGCAAAGCTGTCATCAAGGCAAAGAGTGGCTACTTTGAAGAATCTCAAATAKWAAATATATTTTGATTTGWTTAACACTTTCTTGCTTACTACATGACTCCATATGTGTTATTTCATAGTTTTGATGTCTTCCTTATTATTCTACAATGTAGAAAATAGTAAAAACAAAGAAAAACYCTTGAATGAGTAGGTGTGTACAAACWTTTGACTGCTACTGCACATATATATATATATATTTTCATTTTATGTAACCCATCTCTTTTCCTAGCCTTAACATAATTCYCCTAACCTGCTACGTTMATTTTCCCATCCTGTTGCCTACTTTCTAGCCCGGCTGATGCGACCCACATTACTCAGCACAAGGAGAGCTGTGACCACACTGGTCTGGAAAGGAGGCCGTTTGTTAATGCAATATTCACTCAGAAATTGTGAGATGGGGTTGATTGGTTCTCTTAAATGTATTTTTCTCCCTCAGAGGTTGAGACCTCTCATTGTTTGGATTTCAAAATCCAACCATTGTAATGGGCCTGGGTAGCGCTCGGGGGCTCTGCGTGTTTGAGTGAGAAAGCCAACCGTTGTAATGGACCTGGGTAGCGCTCGGGGGCTCTGCGTGTGTGTGGGTGTTTGAGGGAAAAAGCCAACCGTTGTAATGGACCTGGGTAGCGCTCGGGGCTCTGCGTGTTGTGAGTGATGAAAGCCAACTGTTGTAATGGACCTGGGTAGCGCTCGGGGCTCTGCGTGTTTGAGTGAGAAAGCCAACTTTGTAATGGACCTGGGTAGCGCTCGGGGCTCTGCTGTGTGTGTGGGTGTTTGAGTGAGAAAGCCAACTGTTGTAATGGACCTGGTAGCGCTCGGGGGCTCTGCGTGTGTGTGTGGGTGTTTGAGTGAGAAAGCCAACTGTTGTAATGGACCTGGGTAGCGCTCGGGGGCTCTGCGTGTGTGTGTGGTGTGTTTGAGTGAGAAAGCCAACTGTTGTAATGGACCTGGGTAGCCCTCGGGGCTCTGCGTGTTGGTGGGTGTTTGAGTGAGAAAGCCAACCGTTGTAATGGACCTGGGTAGCGCTCGGGGCTCTGCGTGTGTGTGTGGGTGTTTGAGTGAGAAAGCCAACCGTTGTAATGACCTGGGTAGCGCTCGGGGCTCTGCGTTGTGTGTGGGTGTTTGAGTGAGAAAGCCAACCGTTGTAATGGACCTGGGTAGTGCTCGGGGGCTCTGCGTGTGTGTGGGTGTTTGAGTGAGAAAGCCAACCGTTGTAATGGACCTGGGTAGCGCTCGGGGGCTCTGCGTGTTGGTGTGTGGTGTTTGAGTGAGAAAGCCAACCGTTGTAATGGACCTGGGTAGCGCTCGGGGGCTCTGCGTGTGTGTGGGTGTTTGAGTGAGAAAGCCACTGTTGTAATGGACCTGGGTAGCGCTCGGGGCTCTGCGTGTGTGTGTGGTGTTTGAGTGAGAAAGCCAACCGTTGTATGGACCTGGGTAGCCTCGGGGGCTCTGCGTGTGTGTGTGGGTGTTTGAGTGAGAAAGCCAACCGTTGTAATGGACCTGGTAGCGCTCGGGGGCTCTGCGTGTGTGTGTGGGTGTTTGAGTGAGAAAGCCAACTGTTGTAATGGACCTGGGTAGCGCTCGGGGCTCTGCTGTGTGTGTGGTGTTTGAGTGAGAAAGCCAACCGTTGTAATGGACCTGGGTAGCGCTCGGGGGCTCTGCGTGTGTGTGGTGGGTGTTTGAGTGAGAAAGCCAACCGTTGTAATGGACCTGGGTAGCGCTCGGGGCTCTGCGTGGTGTGTGTGGTGTTTGAGTGAGAAAGCCAACCAGTAAGAGCACAGCCCCCTTCATTATGGACAATTGTGCCTACAACATCAAAGAGCCATTTCAGACTCTGAGTTAGGTGTTAGCCAGAAAGCTATCCTACACCTGGCTACGTACGAAAAGTAAATTCTAACATATTTAATTAAAACTGGGTGTTGCCGGCTGGCTTGGCTTTGTGATGGAGAGTCAAGGGCAATGGGTGGTGGACACTTCTATTACTCATATACCTTGTTGACTAGTGACTGGTTCTTTTTCATTCAGAAGTTGCCTGAGTCAAAGAGCCAACTCAACAGCCGAGATTTAAATGTCTTATCTGGAATGGAATCAATTTACACAGTGATATAACAACTTGCTTTATGCATGACATTGAGCTTCCAGGTTTGCTGTGTAAAGGACACGTTGCTGCCTTTGACTGGAAGCCAGGACAAACACTCCAATCTGACCTTTTTCAATGTTTATTCTGCAGTTCTGTTCCTTATGAAACCTTTATCAGTCGTTATTTTTGAGGAAGTTTGATTTTAATAAACCAACTAAAGGAGCTTGTTCCACTGAAATGTCACACAGGGATCTTCAGTACTAGGGTACCTGAGCAAATTGATTTGCAATGTTGAACAAAACAACAAGTTCAGGTGTTGTATCTCCCTGTTTCAAAATGTTTTACTTTTCTCGCCGCTGAATGTGACCCAGGTCTCAGGAAGGTAAAGCGACATCACCATAGAGGGACAAAGTAGCTGCCTGTGACCAGCTTACTTCCAGTAAGTCAACTTTTCTCTGTGTAATACAAAAACAACAAACTACTCTATCTCTCTGTTGCCCTTCCATTTCTCCTCTGGTTTGACTTTGGTACTTTAGAAGTAAGTAATTGCATTACATGCTCCTTTTAACCTCATAGCTTAAACAGACATGACAATGATCAATGCAAAAGGAAGGAACAAGTGAATTCCTTCTAAGGAAGACAATGTGGATGCAGCCATTCCAAAATGGGAGAACAATTCATTAGGTTCAATTAGACTGAACCAGTTCTCTCCTTAATGAATGATCCTTATTGTGGCAATATAGGGCCAACAGATAATAAGTGCTTTGAAAATTGATTGAGGAGACTATTAGATTTGAGAGTGCTTCAGATCTCTCTTTACTACCGCTACTTTCCAGACAGAATAACGATCTGTACTGGTAACTGACAACTGGTCTCTTTACTACCGTTACTTTCCAGACAGAAAATAACATCTATTGGTAACTGATCACTGGTCTCTTTAAGGGATACTTCGGGATTTTAACGATGAGGCCATTTATCTATTCCCTGGAGTCGGATGAACTTGTGGATACCATTTGTATGTCTCGGTGTCCAGTTATGAAGGAAGTTAGGGTAGTTTTGCGAACCAATGCTAACTAGCGTTAGCACAATGCCTAGCATGCTAGCAGATACCCATAGACTTCCAGTCATTGCGCTAATGCTAGTTAGCATTGGCTCATGAAACTACCTTAACTTATTTCCTTCATACTGGAAAGTAGATGAAGGTGCATCATTGCCAAATTCCCGAAGTACCCTTTAAGGCATAATTTAATACAAAGGAATTTGCTGGATAAAAGCATCTGCTATGACAATGTAATGTATTCTGTGACCGTCATGCCGCTGAATCTCAACCGTCTGAGAAAACAGTAGCTGTTTTCCTTGTTACTTGGATGAACAGATCTGACCTTCTGTTTTTCTTTTTCAGCTGACATCTTCAGTTCATATTTGAAGTTTTCTCAATAATAGCACTGAGCATTTGTCAGAACCTGCATTTTTAGCTTGTTTTCAGTAGTGGTGTACAGTGTGTAGAAACTTGCCCGTCAAGAAAAATCCTATAGGATTTTGTGTCACCTCTATCAAAATCCTATTGGACTATTTTTTGTCCTACTGGAAATCAAAAGTAATCCTATTGGATATATAGTTTTGATCAATCTTGAAGGATTTTTCCACCACAATTTTTTCTTAATTTAATCCATTAAATGATAGTTTGTGTCATTTGTTCCAGTTACAATACAGCAACATTAATTAGAACATTTACATTGATCGGAAACAACAGTTCTATATTATTTTTGGTTTTAATTCCACCAAATATTCAAGGCTGCAAGTTCATTTGCAGTACGACCACCAATACAGTACATATTTTTCAACAAAACACTCACTTGAGTTATTTGATCTGATTCTTATTCATTAAACTTCCTGTCATTTAAATAACATTATAATATGACATACAATATTATATACAATGTTACATTTAACAAATCTTTTTGATCGATGAGGTTTCTTTAGGTCCTCTTATGATACTTTACTCCTAGTCATTTAAAGTATCACTTACTATATTACTTGAAATCAATAAAATATGTCTAATAATAGTAACAGCTATAGTTCAGTTCTCAAAATGATTCACAACTTATTATTTTTATTGGATAAATTCACAGCTTTTGAAAATAATTGTGACATGCGCAATATAACTATTTATTATAAAGCGATTACAGTATCAGACCCCTTGACATTTTCCACATTTTGTTACGTTACAGCCTTATTCTAAAATGGATTAAATACAACATTTTCCTCATCCATCTATAAACAATACCCCATAATGAAAAAGCGAAAACAAATGTATAAAACAAAAAAACAGAAATACCATATTACATAGTATTTCAGACCCTTTCTATGAGACTCAAAATTGAGCTCAGGTGCACCTGTTTCCATTGATCATCCTTGAGATGTTTCTACAACTTGATTGGAGTCCACCGTGGTAAATTCAATTGATTGGACATGATTTGGAAAGGCACACACCACCTGTCTATATAAGGTCCCACACAGTTGACAGTGCATGCCAGAGCAAAAATCAAGCCGTGAGGTAAGAAGAATTGTCCGTAGAGCTCAGAATCAGGATTGTGTTGAGGCCAAGATCTGGGGAAGGGTACAAAACTTTCTGTAGCATTGAAGGTTCCCAAGAGCACAGTGACCTCCATCATTCTTAAATGGAAGAAGTTTGGAACCTCCAAGACTCTTCCTAGAGCTGGCCACCCGGCCAAATGAGCAATCGGGGGAGAAGGGCCTTAGTCAGGGAGGTGACCAAGAGCCCGATGGTGTCTCTGACAGAGCTACAGAGTTCCTCTGTGGAGATGGGAGAACGTTCTAGAAGGACAACCATTTCTGCAGCACTCTACCAATCAGGCATTTATGGTAGAGTGGCCAGACGGAGTCACTCCTCAGTAAAAGGCACATGACAGCCCGCTTGGAGTTTGCCAAAAGGCCCTAAAGACTCTCAGACCATGAGAAACAAGATATCTGGCTGATGAAACAAGTTGAACTCTTTGGCCTGAATGCCAAGCGTCACGTCTGGAGGAAACCTGGCACCATCCCTACAGTGAACATGATGGTGGCAGCATCATTCTGTGGGATGCTTTTCAGCGGCAGGGACTGGGAGACTAGTCAACATCAAGAGAAAGATGAATGGAGCAAAGTACAAAGAGATTCTTGATGAAAAACCTGCTCCAGAGTGCTCAGGACCTCAGACTGGGGGCGAGGTCCCAGTAACAGCTAAGACAACGCAGGAGTGGCTTCGGGACAAGTCTCTGAATGTCCTTGCGTGGCCCAGCCAGACCGGACTTGAACCCGATCAAACATGTCTGGAGAGACCTGAAAATAGCTGTGGCAGCGACGCTCCCATCCAACCTGACAGAGCTTGAAAGGATCTGCAGAAGAATAATGGGAGAAACTCCCAAATACAGGTGTGCCAAACTTGTAGCGTATAACCAAGATGACTTGAGGCTGTAATCGCTGCCAAACTTGCTTAAACAAAGTACTGAGTAAAGGGTCTGAAACCTTATGTAAATGTCATATTTCAATTTATTTCAATGTCCACCTTCATAGGTAATTGTCTGGTTTTGGAGGTTGGAGGTTTGGAGGATGGGTGCTCCATATATTAAGTAGCCAAGTTAACTACACTCTTAGAAAAAAGGAAAACACTTTTTGGTTCCATGTAGAATCCTCTGTGGAAAGGGTTCTACCTGGACCAAAACTGTTCTACCTGGAACAAAAAAATGTCTTCAAGGGTGGACAAATCCTTTAGAATGTAATGTAATATCTTCTATAAGATTCCAATACAAGGATCATTTTCGAATCCAATAGAAAATCATATCAGATGTTGGAACCAATCCTATTGGACTCCTATAGGATTCTATCCTATATGATTTTATATACAAGAATATAGAACAAATCGTATCAGTGTCCTGGTCTAAGCACCCGACTCCTCTCACATATGCCCACTCGGATTCTATCCTATTATGATTATATCCTATATAATGCTATCCTATATAGATGGTATCCTATGTGATTCTATCCTATATGATTCTATTTATATGATGCTATCCTATATGACTCTATCCTAATATGGT
>NC_036839.1:39662855-39680882 GCF_002910315.2 Salvelinus sp. IW2-2015 | reverse complement strand
GTGTTTGAGTGAGAAAGCCAACCGTTGTAATGGACCTGGGTAGCGCTCGGGGGCTCTGCGTGTGTGTGGGTGTTTGAGTGAGAAAGCCAACCGTTGTAATGGACCTGGGTAGCGCTCGGGGGCTCTGCGTGTGTGTGGGTGTTTGAGTGAGAAAGCCAACCTTTGTAATGGACCTGGTAGCGCTCGGGGGCTCTGCGTGTGTGAGTGAGAAAGCCAACCGTGTTAATGGACCTGGGTAGCGCTCGGGGGCTCTGCGTGTGTGTGTGGGTGTTTGAGTGAGAAAGCCAACCGTTGTAATGGACCTGGGTAGCGCTCGGGGCTCTGCGTGTGTGTGTGGGTGTTTGAGTGAGAAAGCCAACCGTTGTAATGGACCTGGGTAGCGCTCGGGGGCTCTGCGTGTGTGTGTGGGTGTTTGAGTGAGAAAGCCAACCGTTGTAATGGACCTGGGTAGCGCTCGGGGGCTCTGCGTGTGTGTGTGGGTGTTTGAGTGAGAAAGCCAACCGTTTGTAATGGACCTGGGTAGCGCTCGGGGGCTCTGCGTGTGTGTGGGTGTTTGAGTGAGAAAGCCAACCGTTGTAATGGACCTGGGTAGCCTCGGGGCTCTGCGTGTGTGTGGGTGTTTGAGTGAGAAAGCCAACCGTTGTAATGGACCTGGGTAGCTGCTCGGGGCTCTGCGTGTTTTGAGTGAGAAAGCCAACTGTTGTAATGGACCTGGGTAGCGCTCGGGCGCTGGGTTGGTGTTTGAGTGAGAAAGCCAACTGTTGTAATGGACCTGGGTAGCGCTCGGGGGCTCTGCGTGTTGTGTGGGGTTTGAGTGAGAAAAGCCAACTGTTGTAATGGACCTGGTAGCGCTCGGGGCTCTGCGTGTGTGTGTGTGGGTGTTTGAGTGAGAAAGCCAACCGTTGTAATGGACCTGGGTAGCGCTCGGGGGCTCTGCGTGTGTGTGTGTGGTGTTTGAGTGAGAAAGCCAACTGTTGTAATGGACCTGGGTAGCGCTCGGGGCTCTGCGTGTGTGTGGGTGTTTGAGTGAGAAAGCCAACCGTTGTAATGGACCTGGGTAGCGCTCGGGCTCTGCGTTGTGTGTGGGTGTTTGAGTGAGAAAGCCAACCGTTTGTAATGGACCTGGGTAGCGCTCGGGGCTCTGCGTGTGTGTGGGTGTTTGAGTGAGAAAGCCAACCGTTGTAATGGACCTTGTAGGCTCGGGGGCTCTGCGTGTGTGTGTGGGTGTTTGATGAGAAAGCCAACCGTTGTAATGGACCTGGGTAGCGCTCGGGGCTCTGCGTGTGTGTGTGTGGGTGTTTGAGTGAGAAAGCCAACCGTTGTAATGGACCTGGGTAGCGCTCGGGGGCTCTGCGTGTGTGTGTGGTGTTTGAGTGAGAAAGCCAACCGTTGTAATGGACCTGGGTAGCGCTCGGGGCTCTGCGTGTGTGTTGTGGGTGTTTGAGTGAGAAAGCCAACCGTTGTAATGGACCTGGGTAGCGCTCGGGGGCTCTGCGTGTGTGTGGGTGTTTGAGTGAGAAAGCCAACCAGTAAGAGCACAGCCCCCTTCATTATGGACAATTGTGCCTACAACATCAAAGAGCCATTTCAGACTCTGAGTTAGGTGTTAGCCAGAAAGCTCTCCTACCCTGCTACGAAAAGTAAATTCTAACATTTAGTTAAAACTGGGTGTTGCCGGCTTGGCTTGGCTGTGATGGAGAGTCAAGGGACAATGGGTGGTGTGACACTTCTATTACTCATATACCTTGTTGACTAGTGACTGGTTCTTTTTCATTCAGAAGTTGCCTGAGTCAAAGAGCCAACTCAAACAGCCGAGATTTAAATGTCTTATCTGGAATGGAATCAATTTACACAGTGATATAACAACTTGCTTTA
The DNA here is from genome assembly GCF_002910315.2 of Salvelinus sp. IW2-2015. Lineage (NCBI taxonomy): Eukaryota > Metazoa > Chordata > Actinopteri > Salmoniformes > Salmonidae > Salvelinus > Salvelinus sp. IW2-2015. The sequence continues at coordinate 39,679,007 of NC_036839.1, read as the reverse complement.
TGCATGACATATTGAGCTTCCAGGTTGCTGTGTAAAGGACACGTTGCTGCCTTTGACTGGAAGCCAGGACAAACACTCCAATCTGACCTTTGTTCAATGTTTATTCTGCAGTTCTGTTTCCTTATGAAACCTTTATCAGTCGTTATTTTGAGGAAGTTTGATTTTAATAAACCAACTAAAGGGAGCTTGTTCCCACTGAATGTAACCCACAGGGATCTTCAGTACTAGGGTACCTGAGCAAATTGATTTGCAATGTTGAACAAAAACAACAAGTTCAGGTGTTGTATCTCCCTGTTTCAAAATGTTTTACTTTTCTCGCCGCTGAATGTGACCCAGGTCTCAGGAAGGTAAAGCGACATCACCATAGAGGGACAAAGTAGCTGCCTGTGACCAGCTTACTTCCAGTAAGTCAACTTTTCTCTGTGTAAATACAAAACAACAAACTACTCTATCTCTCTGTTGCCCTTCCATTTCTCTCTCTGGTTTGACTTTGGTACTTTAGAAGTAAGTAATTGCATTACATGCTCCTTTTAACCTCATAGCTTAAACAGACATGACAATGATRCAATGCAAAAGGAAGGAAACAAGTGAATTCCTCTAAGGAAGACAATGTGGATGCAGCCATTCCAAAATGGGAGAACAATTCATTAGGTTCAATTAGACTGAACCAGTTCTCTCCTTAATGAATGATCCCTATTGTGGCAATATAGGGCCAACAGATAATAAGTGCTTTGAATAATTGATTGAGGAGACTATTAGATTTGAAGAGTGCTTCAGATCTCTCTTTACTACCGCTACTTTCCAGACAGAATAACGATCTGTACTGGTAACTGAYCAACTGGTCTCTTTACTACCGTTACTTTCCAGACAGAATAACRATCTATACTGGTAACTGATCAACTGGTCTCTTTAAGRGATACTTCGGGAWTTTAACGATGAGGCCATTTATCTASTTCCCTGGAGTCGGATGAACTTGTGGATACCATTTGTATGTCTCGGTGTCCAGTATGAAGGAAGTTAGRGGTAGTTTTGCGAACCAATGCTAACTAGCGTTAGCACAATGCCTAGCATGCTAGCAGATACCCATAGACTTCCAGTCATTGCGCTAATGCTAGTTAGCATTGGCTCATGAAACTACCTCTAACTTATTTCCTTCATACTGGAGAAGTAGATGAAGGTGCATCATTGCCAAATTCCCGAAGTATCCCTTTAAGGCATAATTTAATACAAAGGAATTTGCTGGATAAAAGCATCTGCTATGACAATGTAATGTATTCTGTGACCGTCATGCGCTGAATCTCAACCGTCTGAGAAAAACARGTAGCTGTTTTCCTTGTTACTTGGATGAACAGATCTGACCTTCTGTTTTCTTTTTCAGCTGACATCTTCAGTTCATATTTGAAGTTTTCTCRATAATAGCACTGAGCATTTGTCAGAACCCTGCATTTTTAGCTTGTTTTCAGTAGTGGTAGTACAGTGTGTAGAAACTTGCCCTCGTCAAGAAAAATCCTATAGGATTTTGTGTCACCTCTATCAGAATCCTATTGGACTATTTTTTGTCCTACTGGAAATCAAAAGTAATCCTATTGGATCCTATAGRTTTTTGATCAATCTTGAAGGATTTTTCCACCACAATTTTTTTCTTAATTTAATCCATTAAATGATAGTTTGTTGTCATTTGTTCCAGTACAATACAGCAACATTAATTAGAACATTTACATTGATCGGAAACAACAGTTCTATATTATTTTTGGTTTTAATTCCACCAAAATATTCAAGGCTGCAAGTTCATTTGCAGTACGACCACCAATACAGTACATATTTTTTCAACAAAACACTCACTTGAGTTATTTGATCTGATTCTTATTCATTAAACTTCCTGTCATTTAAATATACATTATAATATGACATACAATATTATATACAATGTTACATTTAACACAATCTTTTTTTGGGGGGAGGGGCTTTCCCCTTAGAATTCACAGCATCTTTGCAAAATAAATTGTTAAGAACAGTAGCGCAAAGATATTAACATTTATTTTATTTAATATACAGCGCATTTGGAAAGTATTCAGACCCCTTGACATTTTCCACATTTTGTTACGTTACAGCCTTATTCTAAAATGGATTAAATACAACATTTTCCTCATCCATCTATAAACAATACCCCATAATGAAAAAGCGAAAACAAATGTATAAAAACAAAAAACAGAAATACCATRATTACATAAGTATTCAGACCCTTTGCTATGAGACTCAAAATTGAGCTCAGGTGCACCCTGTTTCCATTGATCATCCTTGAGATGTTTCYWCAACTTGATTGGAGTCCACCTGTGGTAAATTCAATTGATTGGACATGATTTGGAAAGGCACACACACACCTGTCTATATAAGGTCCCACAGTTGACAGTGCATGYCAGAGCAAAAAYCAAGCCGTGAGGTAGAAGGAATTGTCCGTAGAGCTCAGAATCAGGATTGTGTTGAGGCACAGATCTGGGGAAGGGTACCAAAACATTTCTGTAGCATTGAAGGTTCCCAAGAGCACAGTGACCTCCATCATTCTTAAATGGAAGAAGTTTGGAACCTCCAAGACTCTTCCTAGAGCTGGCCACCCGGCCAAACTGAGCAATCGGGGGAGAAGGGCCTTAGTCAGGGAGGTGACCAAGAGCCCGATGGTGTCTCTGACAGAGCTACAGAGTTCCTCTGTGGAGATGGGAGAACGTTCTAGAAGGACAACCATTTCTGCAGCACTCTACCAATCAGGCATTTATGGTAGAGTGGCCAGACGGAAGTCACTCCTCAGTAAAAGGCACATGACAGCCCGCTTGGAGTTTGCCAAAAGGCCCCTAAAGACTCTCAGACCATGAGAAACAAGATTATCTTGGCTGATGAAACCAAGATTGAACTCTTTGGCCTGAATGCCAAGCGTCACGTCTGGAGGAAACCTGGCACCATCCCTACAGTGAAGCATGATGGTGGCAGCATCATTCTGTGGGATGCTTTTCAGCGGCAGGGACTGGGAGACTAGTCAACATCAAGRGAAAGATGAATGGAGCAAAGTACARAGAGATTCTTGATGAAAACCTGCTCCAGAGTGCTCAGGACCTCAGACTGGGGGCGAGGTCCCAGTACACAGCTAAGACAACGCAGGAGTGGCTTCGGGACAAGTCTCTGAATGTCCTTGCGTGGCCCAGCCAGAKCCYGGACTTGAACCCGATCAAACATGTCTGGAGAGACCTGAAAATAGCTGTGCAGCGACGCTCCCCATCCAACCTGACAGAGCTTGAGAGGATCTGCAGARAATAATGGGAGAAACTCCCCAAATACAGGTGTGCCAAACTTGTAGCGTYATACCCAAGATGACTTGAGGCTGTAATCGCTGCCAAACTTGCTTAAACAAAGTACTGAGTAAAGGGTCTGAAACCTTATGTAAATGTCATATTTCAATTTWATTTCAATGTCCACCTTCATAGGTAATTGTCTGGTTTGGAGGTTGGAGGTTTGGAGGATGGGTGCTCCATATATTAAGTAGCCAAGTTAACTACACTCTTAGAAAAAAGGAAAACACTTTTTGGTTCCATGTAGARTCCTCTGTGGAAAGGGTTCTACCTGGAACCCAAAACTGTTCTACCTGGAACCAAAAAAAATGTCTTCAAGGGTGGACAAATCCTTTAGAATGTAATGTAAATATCTATAAGATTCCAATACAAGGAATTCGAATCCTATTCGAATCCAATAGAAAAATCATATCAGATGTTGGAACCAATCCTATTGGACTCCTATAGGATTCTATCCTATATGATTTTATATACAAGAATATAGAACAAATCGTATCAGTGTCCTGGTCTAAGCACCCGACTCCTCCTCACATATGCCCCCTCGGATTCTATCCTATATGATTATATCCTATATAATGCTATCCTATAAGATGGTATCCTATGTGATTCTATCCTATATGATTCTATTCTATATGATGCTATCCTATATGACTCTATCCTATATGGTCCTATCCWATATGGTCCTATCCTATATGATTCTATCCTATATGAYTCTATYCTATATGATTATATCCTATATGATGCTATCCTATATGGTCCTATCCTATATGATTCTATCCTATATGATGCTATCCTTAATGGTCCTATCCTATATGATTCTATCCTATATGATGCTATCCTATATGACTCTATCCTATATGGTCCTATCCTATATGGTCCTATCCTATATGATGCTATCCTATATGGTCCTATCCTATATGATTCTATCCTATATGATGCTATCCTATATGGTCCTATCCTATATGATTATATCCTATAGAATACAATCCTAAAGGATAGGCTCCAAAATCTGATCAGATTTTTTTGGGGATTCTAATTAGATTTTTTTGTTGATCCTRTAGGATTTTTTGACTAGGGTGACATGACACTTTAGTTGTTCTGAGGAGTTATTCTGATTACAGCATTATCACCAAATATAATATAATAACACTGCAGTAGCCTACTTTGAAAAAGAGGTGACTTTTCAACCCTGGCTYCTCACCTACCGATATGTTTCTTGTCCAAAAGCGCCCACATGTGTTTGTAATAAATACTCACACTCGTCCCCCCTTCCCCCCTTCACCCCTCCCTGCAGTGATGCTCGGTGTCTTCTTTTTCGAGTCCCTTGCCTCTGCTTTAAAAAAAAAAACTTTCTGTTTTCGCTGGTCATGTCATGTGATCAGGAAAAACTCAGGACCCTACTTGTAATACATCTTTACACCAGCGATGGCTGGAGATATACCAGAACCTGCTATATTCACACAATCAAATGATTCGAAAACATCACAACACTTYTTCTGTTTCTATTGAACCTCAATGCAATTAACTCAGCACCTTTGAAACATACTGATGCCTTTTTACATTATTCAGTCTCTGCAGAATACACTAATAATACATACACTCGAAAGAGCATTTACAATATTTGGTATAATTTAAACCAATGGCTTCAGAGTGCGCTGTACTCTTAACTGTAAACAGAGATTATAGTTGTTCAGGGTGGGGTAAAGAAAAGAAAAGAGAAAGAGTAAACGTAATTAAAGCATAACAAAGCAACGTTTGGACCAGCTCACTCTGCACACGATACATCACTGACAGGTATACCAGAATCACTGACAGGGAAGGCAGGATGATTAGATCTTGTTGTTATCATTGGGCTGTTTCTATGTCCTTTTATTTCCATGTCCTGTTGCATATTTTCTAGAGGTAATTTTACTACAATAGTTTCATAGAGCGACAACTAAAGCAAATAATTGGTTGATTTATCAAACTAATACTGATGTAGCTGTATAGCCGTGGGAAGTGGGGGTGCAGAGGTTGCTACAGCAMCCCCTGAAAAATCAAACAAATCTAAATGGATATTTTTTTCACAAAAGTAGTGCACTGGCCCTTTAATAGTCCTGTATTAGTAGACCGATATAACTGTCTGCAGTGCAGGCAAAACTATTTTTCCACTCGTTCTCCCCCCCCAGACTAAAAACATCGCAGCACCTCCACCCCCAAACTACTACCCACGACTCTGTGTAGTTGGTGTGTAGTTGGTGTGTGTGCTTACATGATGACTAGACCGGGCACGCGGGTGCACATAGCGCACCTGTTGATTCTGTCCATCCACACCAGACAAGATCAGGACACACAGGTTGAAATGTCCAAACAAGCTCTGAACCAACTATGTTCATTTTGGGACGAAACACATGAAACATTCATGAACATAAATTAATATTGATGTAGTTGGTGTGTTGTGTGAGTCATAAAGGTGGCCCCTCTCACCCTCCTCAGCCCTCTATCTTGAGGAACCTGTCAGGGATCAACCAATTAATCATAGTTAAATAACTAATTTGGCCCATGTCAACACCTGCTTTCCCATGACTGTATTCTAGTAGGATGTCTTCCATTTCAGACCAACGATCCATCACTCAGTCAGCAGCTTTTCCAAATCACCTCACTGACTTCTGGGAGTCCAGCGGCTAACTACAACTAGACATATTGCTTTGGCAGGCTGGGCCCCTGTTTTGGCACCAAGGCACCCATATGTCTTTGGGTGGTGACACCCTGTCCCAATGGGAACAACTGACTGAATATGATAGGATTTACTGGACTGGAGGAGGATCCTTCTCCAGTTCCCAGTAATGACAAACGGCACATGGCAGAATATTTGATGTAAAGCATACATTTGAGCTATGGACTGACAAAGGTCACAAAGTGTCCAGTAAGAAGTGAAAATCCAGAAAAAAAAAGTTTGATTTCACTTCGTTTTAACATCCTGTCACAAAGAGCACATGTTCAACTTCATTAAAAAAACAAGTTTTCCCATCTCAATGGGTTATAATTAAATAGAAAATTAAAGGGTCATTGGGATATCTTTTTAGACCAGAGGAAAGAGTGCCTCCTACTGGCCCTCCAACATCCCTTCCAGCAGCATCTGGTCTTCCATCCAGAACCAATCCTGGTTAGCTTCTGAGGCAAGACAGCAGTGGGATGCAGGGTGGTGTGCTGCTGCCTTCAACAAAACTAGGGCTTTACAATGAAGGTGAAATCTTGGGTTAAGTGGGTTAAAATGTTCCTAAAAGTCACAGCGGGTGCAAGGAGGGACATGTATTTTAGCCTTTATTCATATTTAACATGTATTTAATTCTCCATGTGGTTAATACTAATTGACACTTCATTTAATATAACAGGCTTTTATAATGCAGTATTGGTGTACAATTTCCACTTAAAACGTTTACTGCAGTGGGGTAAATCGGGGTCTCACAGAGTGTTTCTTGGTAGTCTTAAACAAATGTACTTTGAAACAAAAGTATACACCTCACACACATGGTTATGGGTTTAACAAAAAGAAGAAATCTATACCATGTCAGATATAGAGTAGACATGTATTACATTTTGAGTTTGCAACCCAATATTACACTTTATTTACATCACAGAAAACTGAAATATAACAAAACTGTTTGACATAGAAACACCAGATTTTGGGCATTTATTTGTAAAAAATAGTTGATTAATTATGAAATAATTAATTATGAATAACGTTCCACCCATGAGGCCACTAGAGGGCGACTTGGTCCTTTGACTGCAGGAAGGGCTACAATATCGAAGTGATGCAAAAGGCAGGCATTTCCTGGAACAACCCGTCTCACAATTACTTGGTACTGCAGTTCTCTGAATTATTTGTTTGGGAAGGACTGGGTGAAATTAAATTTAGCTCAAGATTTAATTTGGTAATTGAATAGTGTTCCAACTAAAGAATGTCTTGTGGCAGGTCACCAAGTGAATGCTCCTGGATAAGGTATCATACCACATCTATAGGCTCGGCCAAAATACATACAGTACAAACAACTCAGGAAACAAAACCATAGGACTGATATCTGATGGGTACCTCCAATTGATGAAAGGGGGTACTTCCAATCCCTCAACAACAACAAAAACATTACTGGGCGAAGTTTAGACTAGTAACATATTGTACTTGATTGCTCTGATTCAGAGATTTAGAACCGTTCCTGTCTTTGTTTTAAACGTTTATCAGTAAAGTTGACTCGTGATCAACGTCTCGGGACTGTCCGGATTTGTGATAGTGTGCACTAAATTGGAGCGTGACACTATTAGGAGCAGATAAAGTTTATGTAATTAAAATGGAACTGAAAAACTACACTAAAACAGAGTTTGCCTACATACAGTCAACAGTTTGTAACTATAAGAGTGTTTCATTCTGTCATGAGATAGTGAGGATCATTAGTGTGGCCCTATGTGACAGCCTAGACTTTGACTAACATATCCACTATGAGCTACACATCAAAATAGACCAGAATATTCTGTAACTCCATACCTACCCTCATACCTGTCGTCACTCCACTTATCTGTACAGCGAGATGGAGAATGGGGATGAATATGGAGGAGAATAAAATGGTGTGAAATACCTCCTTGAGTAAAATATCAACCCCTCTCCCCCATCTCAGACTCCTCTTCTCTATCTTACAATACCACCATAGCAAGGGATTTCTGAGGTCTATGGGTCTACCCCTGTCCTATTCCTGTTCTGAGGTCTATGGGTCTACCCCTGTCCTATTCCTGTTCTGAGGTCTATGGGTCTACTCCAGCCTTATTTCTGTTCTGAGGTCTATGGGTCTACCCCAGTCTTATTCCTGTTCTGAGGTCTATGGGTCTACCCCAGTCTTTTTCCTGTTCTGACGTCTATGGGTCTACCCTTGTCCTATTCCTGTTCTAAGGTCTATNTATTCCTGTTCTGAGGTCTATGGGTCTACCCCAGTCTTTTTCCTGTTCTGACGTCTATGGGTCTACCCTTGTCCTATTCCTGTTCTAAGGTCTATGGTTCTACCCCTGTCCTAAGGTCTATGGTTCTACCCCAGTTCTATTCTGAGGTCTATGGGTCTACCCCAGTCTTATTCTTTTTCTGAGGGCTATGGGGCTACCCCAGTCCTATTCCTGTTCTGAGATCTATGGGTCTACCCCATTCTTATTCTGAGGTCTATGGGTCTACCCCAGTCTTATTTCTGTTCTGAGGTATATGGGTTTACCCAGTCCTATTCCTGTTCTGAGGACTAAGGATCTACCCCAGTCCTATTCCTGTTCTGAGGTCTATGGGTCTACCCAGTCCTATTCCTGTTCTGAGGTCTATGGGTCTACCCTTGTCTTATTCCTGTTTTGAGGTATATGGGTTTACCCAGTCTTATTCCTGTTTTGAGGACTACGGGTCTACCCCAGTCTTATGTCTGTTCTGAGGTATATGGGTTTACCCAGTCTTATTCTTGTTTTGAGGACTACGGGTCTACCCCAGTCTTTATCCTGTTCTGAGGTCTATGGTTCTACCCCAGTCTTATTCCTGCTCTGGGGAACTCTTAATAAGATCTCCTTGGAAATGTACTCCAATATGAAACCACAACCCTCCAAATCCCATCCATCAGTACCCCACTCACCCCATTCCTTAACCCTCATCTCCAGGGATGGCCTCAAATGATCACCTCCTGTCTCCGCCCCTCTGTGGGTTTGCAGGAGGGGATCCCATGGCTGTCCTTGCGCAGATGGAAAATATCAATTCATTTTAAGCTCTAGTGTCAGTGAGCTCCTCTGGTTGCAGAGGCTATACGCCAATATGGTGTGGCTGTGTACACATATGAAGCAACCAATAGGATCATGTGAATGTCCGTTTCAGGACGTCATTGTAAATAAGAATTTGTTCTTAATTGACTCGCCTGGATAAATAAAATGTAAATAAAAGTATGTAGGAATTTGGAGTCTAGAGTGCACGGTAAAAGGCTCTGTTGAAAGTCTAGTTGCTCACACAAAACACTCATTCATGGAAGTCTTTATGTAAAATTGGTCCTCGAGGTTGGATAATATTGCATATCTGATTACACCAAGTCCAATATTATCAACTACAGTGATTGGAATATTTCCGTTATTCATTCATTAAATCGAGACGGAACTGATTGGAGTCAATCAATGGAAAAGAAGGGAAGTTGATATACTTCACTGGCTGTGCATGTGTCTGTGTTTGTCACGCCCTGGCTTTAGTTATTCTTTGTTTTCTTTATTATTTTAGTTAGGTCAGGGTGTGACATGGGGGATGTATGTGTTTTTGTATTGTCTAGGGGTTTTGTATGTTTATGGGGCGTTGTCATGTCTAGGTGTTTGTATGTCTATGGTTGCCTAGATTGGTTCTCAATTAGAGGCAGCTGTTTATCATTGTCTCTGATTGGGAACCATATTTAGGCAGCCATATTCATTAGGTAGTTCGTGGGTGATTGTCTATGTGTAAGTTGCCTGTGTCTGCACTTGTCATGATATAGCTTCACGTTCGTTTGTTGTTTTTGTAAGTCTGTTTAAGTATTCTTCGTTTCGTTATAATAAATAGAAGAATGTATTTATATCACGCTGCGCCTTGGTCCTCCTCTCTTCATCCAAACGACGAACGTGACAGTGTTGCTTCTGGCCCACTTACATAATGTTAAGGTGGTTGTCTTTTCTATGTCCAAACCGTGTCTGTCCATCACACACGACTACATGCCTAGTTAAACAAAATACTAATAAATATTATGGCAAGAACAGGTCAAATAAGGAAAGAGAAACGACAGTACATCATTACTTTAACACATGGAGGTCAGTCAAGAACTTTGAAAGTTTCTTCAAGTGCAATCGCAAAAATCAAGCACTATATTTTGATTTGTTTAACACTTTTTTGGTTACTACATGACTCCATATGTGTTATTTCATAGTTTTGATGTCTTCCCTATTATTATACAATGTAGAAAATAGTATAAAGAAAGAAAAACCCTTRAATGAGTAGGTGTGTCCAAAAGTTTGACTGGTACTGTATATGAGAAGCACATGAGACCTGTAATATAATTATCAAGACCAGGCCTTTCTTGAAGACTGAAAAGCATGAAATCAAAATGAGTGGAACTCAGTAGGAAAGTTACATAGTTAGGAAAAGCAGTGTCAGTCAACTGTATAACTATAAGACAGCCGTTGTTATGTTCCTGGGGGCTGATTCTGACTTTCTTGGAACTCATTCATCAACATCAATGGGAAACTAAAGAAAATTGGAGTCAGAATACTGCCCCTAGTCAGTGAGTGAGTGCTTCCCATCAAAACAAGTAAACAAACAACTAGATCATCAAACAAAGAGACCATCATCTAAATAGGCCACCAATAGGGCGTTGAACGAACTAGGCATCACGCAAGCACAGACACATGACTTTAGAACATAAATTGTCACACGCTTGTGGCCACCTTTTCTTCAAAAGTGATAAGACATTGGTAAAATGTGACAGTGTTTTAGCTCCAAGAAAACAAGACTAATTAGCTGATGAGAGTTAGGGGTRGGGTTATTTTTCAGCAAACCTGTCTAGACCTTTAATTAGTTTGGGCCCCTGTAGGAACTGGATTCAGGTGCACTTGCACAGTAAATGTGGCATTCTGAGGAGAACAATAGTAACATCCTACTGGGCACAGACGTCAGTTCAACGTCTAGTTTTGATTTACATTTGGTTGAGTTTTCAACTATTGTGAATTCAACAAAAAATGTCACCATGTCATTGATTAAAAGTTGGGTGAAAAAAAGGTACTATCACAGATTATTTAGGGTTGAAATGACCAGTTTCTGGTCAGGGGGATAGTCAGCAGGTTCAGTCTGAAATGTTTTCTCCTGAACGTGCTCAAATCTATTTTCTTGGAACAAAAAAAGTTCTAGAAGCCAAGGATTGACCATACAAGTTCCACAACTACTGTCATGACACTATGTATTGGAATCCTTAGTTACAACTCTTCAATCATGTTGGACCAGTAACAACCAGGAGGGGAGAAAGAAAAATGACTTCTGAAAGTACTGAAACATGGCTGAAGACTGTCGATGGTCCATACATGAATACACCACAACAGACCCTACACTGGATCAATCAGTCATGCACAAAGACGTTGCATCCACACAATGCTTTGAAGCGTGGTGTCTGTTTAGTGAGAGGGGGATGGGGATAGGGTAAGGACTTGAGGAAAAGGGAAATGCTATGCTACTGTATGTGACCTTTCCATTTGAGCTCTCCCCCATGACTGACCAATAATTAGGGTGGTGATCCTAATCAATGGTGACCTTTATGGTGGTGTTTTTACCTCCAATGGAGAGGCAGACTTAATGTGATCAGCAGCAGACCTCCCGGACCACAGTATCTCATCTGTCATTGATTTTCTGTTGGGTAAGACTCTCAAGCAACAACAATACAGTGTTTCAGTCTCCAATGACGTGCTGATATCACACCACAAGAACACAAAGAAACATTATAATAATGAGGGGTGGTCTGAGGCCAAAACTATCCCCCCAGACCATCCTCCACACCCTCCACTAAAATAGCAGGGGAGTTAAGAGGGGTAGTCGTTCGATGACAGGCACAAGAAATGGCACCCCTCACCCCCTGTCCAGTTCCCTGCCCCTCTCTCTCATCCACCCCTCCTCCCCCTTCTCTAATCACTGCCATAGCTTTGGGGGATCCATATCCTCTGTGTTGGATCCCATTCCCCACGTGTCACCGCACCAGCTGTCCTCGCCCTCCAGCAGACAGAATTAGTTAGATAAACTCAGGCCGAAGCGAAGGGGCCTGGTTACCCTCTGGACCAGACAGATGGGTCAGATGGGACGGCAGTGCTGTAGTGCTGCTGGCCCAGACAGAGGGTTGGTACAGGGGAAAGACAGAGGGACTGGGGCAAGGGTGAGAGAGAGAAAGCTGGGGTCTGGGACAGGGGAGCGAAATGGCTGGGGAAGGGGAGAGAGAGGAGGACTGGGGAAGGGGAAAGAGACAAGGACTGGGGAAGGGGAGAGAGAGAAGGACTGGGGAAGGGGAGAGAGACAATACTGGGGAGGGAGAGAGACAGGACTTGGGGAAGGGGAGAGGAGAGGAGGGACGGGGAAGAAGAACAGGACTGGGGAAGGGGAGAGAGACATGACTGGGAAGGGGAGAGAGACAAGGACTGGGGAAGGGGAGAGAGACAGGACTGGGGAAGGAGAGAGAAAGGAGGGAGGGAAGAGACAAGACTGGGAAGGGGAGAGAGAAGGACTGGGGAAGGGAGAGAGAAGGACTGGGGAAGGGGAGAGAGACAAGGACTGGGGAAGGGGAGAGAGACAAGGATGGGGAAGGGGAGAGAGACCAGGACTGGGGAAGGGGAGAAGGAGAGAGAGAGAAGGACTTGGGAAGGGGAGAGAGAGAAAGCTGGGGTCTGGGACAGGGGGAGAAATGGGCTGGGGAAGGGGAGAGAGAGAAGGACTGGGGAAGGGGAGAGAGACAAGGATGGGGAAGGGGAGAGAGACAAGGACTGGGGAAGTGGAGAGAGACAAGGACTGGGGAAGGGGGAGAGAGAAGGACTGGGGGAAGGGGAGAGAGAGAAAGCTGGGGTCTGGGACAGGGGAGAGAAATGGGCTGGGGAAGGGGAGAGAGAGAAGGACTGGGAGGGAGAGAGAGAGGACTGGGGAAGGGAGAGAGAGAAAGCTGGGGTCTGGACAGGGAGAGAATGGGCTGGGAAGGGGGAGAGAGAGAGGACTGGGGAAGGGGAAGAAGGATGGGGAAGGGGAGAGAGAAGGACGTGGGGAAAGGGAGAGGAGAAGGACTGGGAGGGGAGCGAGGGCCTGGGGAAGGGAGAGAGGGACTGGGAAGGGGAGAGAGAGAAGGACTGGGGAAGGGGAGAGAGAGAAGGACTGGGGAAGGGAGAGAGAGAAGAGCTGGGGAAGGGAAGAGAGAGAAGCTGGGGAGGAGAGAGAGAAGGACTGGGGAAGGGAAGAGAGAGAAGGCGGGGAAGGGAGAAGAAAGACTGGGGAAGGGGAGAGAGAGAAGGACTGGGGAGGGAGAGAGAAGGACTGGGGAAGGGGAAAGAGAGAAGGACTGGGAAGGGGAAGAGAGAGAAGGACTGGGGAAGGGAAGAGAGAGAAGGATCTGGGGAAGGGAAGAGAGAGAAGGACTGGGGAAGGGGAGAGAGAAGGACTTGGGGAAGGAAGAGAGAGAAGGACTGGGGAAGGGAGAGAGGCAAGGACTGGGGGAAGGGGAGAGAGAGGCTGGAGGCTGGGGAAGGGGAAGAGCAGGACTGGGGAAGGGGAGAGAGAGAGAGGAGGACTGGGGCAGTGGAAATGAAGCGAGAAAGGGAAGAGGAGAAATGAGAGGAGAGACGATACAGGGATATAGACAGAGGAGAGAGAGATGTCCTAATACATGTGGACCTCTTTCTTGAGTCTGACAAAGGGAACAAACCTACAGTAATTATCAGCCCTGTGGTTTCCAAATAAAGCACCCAAACCAACGATAGAAGTCTGGGGGAACCATTCCACCAACCTGTCCAGGGATTTAAGGCAGGAAACGCAACACTGGGTTAAATGACCAGGGCTTTGCTGCCTCATAGACCTACATCACTTTACTGCATCGTCACAACAACAGGATTGACTAGAAAACAGATATGGAGATGTGTGTATATGATATATGAGTATCCTCTTGGGTATACCCATTTCAACCCTGAAAGCACAGTTTATTTACAGCATACATACAATCAATGATAAGGATATCATTCAAATCTATTGTTAGAGAATTTCTATTAGGGACATTTAGAGGAAGTTCCATAATGAATGAATTAATTGTCACATTAGTTTGTGTTGTGTTTGTAAGATGATTAGGAGTTATCCTTGGAAACAAGGTAATTCAATTGTTTATATATGGCACACATTCTTACAGATAAAACTAAATCAAGTTACATTCAATGAAGGCAGTCATATGAGGTGCCCATATTGGCTGCTTCCATCGTGACAAAAACATAAACGCAACATTCAACAATTTCAATGATTTTACAGAGTTACAGTTCCTATAAGGAAATCAGTCAATTGAAATAAATTCAAGAGGCCCTAATCTTTAAATCTCACATGACTGGGAGTACAGATAATGCATCTGTTAGTCACAGATACCTTAAAAAAAAGATAGGGGCGTGGATCAGAAAACCAGTCTGTATCTGGTGTGACGACCATTTGCCTCATTCAGCGTGACCTCTCCTTCGCATTGAGTTGCTCAGGCTGTTGATTGTGGCCGGTGGAATGTTGTCCCACTCCTCTTCAATGGAAGTGTGAAGTTTCTGGATATTTGGTGGGAACTAGAACACGCTGTCGTACATGTCGATCCAGAGCATCCCAAACATGCTTAATGGGTGACATGCCTGGTGAGTATGCAGGCCATGGAAGAACTGTGAGATTTTCAGCTTCCAGGAATTGTGTACAGATCCTTGCGACATGGGGCAGTGCATTATCATGCTGAAACATGAGGTGATGGCGGCGGATGAATGGCACAACAATGGGCCTCAAGATCTTGTCATGGTATCTCTGCATTTAAATTGCCATCAATAAAATGCAATTGTGTTCATTGTCCGTAGCTTATGCCTGCCCATACCATAACCCCACCACCACCATAGGGCATTCTGTTGAAAACGTTGACATCAGCAAACCGCTCGCCCACACGATGCCATAAACATTGTCTGCAATCTGCCTGGTACAGTTGTAACGGGGATTCATCCGTGAAGAGCACACTTCTCCAGTGTGCCAATGGCCACAAGGTGAGCATTTGCCCACTGAAGTTGGTTACAATGGCAAACTGCAGTCAGGTCAAGACCCTGGTGAGGACGACGAGCACGCAGATGAGCTTCCCCGAGACGGTTTCTGACAGTTCCTGCAGAAATTCTTCAGTTGTGCACACCCACAGTTTCAACAGCTGTCAGGGTGGCATGTCTCAGACGATCCAGCAGGTGAAGAAGCCGGATGTGGAAGCCCTGGGCTGACGTGGTTACACGTGGTCTGCAGTTGTAAGGCCGGTGGGACGTACTGCCAAATTCTCTAAAACGATATTGGAGGTGGCTTATGGTAGAGAAATCAACATTCAATTCTCTGGCAACAGCTCTGGTGGACATTCCTGCAGTCAGCATGCCAATTGCACGCTCCCTCTAAACTTAAGAGACACATTTGTACAGAGAGAACAACAGCTATGGCATGAAGCGAGAGGTGGATAACATGCTCAGTATGCATTAACATCAGAGGAAGCCGGTGGGAGAAGATGTATGTATATGATATACGAGTATCCTCTTGGGTATACCCATTTCAGTATTGATGTCCTCTCTGTTGTGGTCAACCCTGGAGAGGAGATGTAGAAAATGTAGAAAATAGTACAAATAAAGAAAAACCTTGAATGAGTAGGTGTGTCCAACCTTTTGACTAATACTGTGCGTATGTTAATGCTTGGCTAGAACAAAAGCCTGCATCCATAACAGCTCTCTCAATGTTCTCCAAAATGTCTCCCTCAATTTCCGTTACCTTTGATTGCTCATTTGGGTCCCTCCTCCTGGTGACCTTGTGTCACGGCCGGTCCATCAAAGCAATCTCTATCAAGGGATCCATGTCAGTGTGCTGGAGCTCTGGCCGGTTCAAAGGTTCCCCTTCCAGGGGATCAGCTGGGCTCTGGTGTAACCCAGGGAGGGTCTGGCTCCATGGGCCTGTTGGGGGGGAAATGATTAACGGTGGTCTGGTGATGACGGGGCTGGGCGACCTGACCTTTCCGTCCTGCCTGTATTTGCGGCATCGGTAAGCACCAGGCTTTAA